>NC_142873.1:103995833-104296000 GCF_051225735.1 Oryctolagus cuniculus
CTGGCACAGCCTTGGCCATTACAGCTATTTGGAGAGAGAACCAGCAGATAGCTCCCTGTCTGTCTATCTGTCCCTCTGTCTCTCTCTTTCTCTCTGTGTGTGTAACTCTGTTTTTAAACAAATAAATCATAAAAAATTCCAACAAATGCATTATGTCTAACCATTTTATTTTCCAATTCATAAAATGGCCACCATGTAATCAAATAGTAGATCAACTTACATTGGGAAGAGAGGGATTTTTCTTTTTTATAATGTGTAACAATCATAGAATAACTGTAGTAGTGTCCATAAAGTAGAACCGGATTCTGTGAACTGTATGTGAGAAGCACCCAATTTTTGCTTCTCTAGAATCTTGGCAACACTGGGGAAGATGAAATATTGTTGGAGGCATTAAAACTGATAGTGAGAGCTCTAGATGTGGACTTGATAGGAAAGCTGAGGGTAAATTTAGAATCGGCAAAGGAAATAAGGGAACATCATCTTAAAGGGGAAAAAAAAAGAAATTTGGGAGGTGGGTAAGGTAACTAATGACTTGAGTTATTGAACAGAATCAACTTCAACATCTGATAAATTGACCGTGACACTCCAAGCAGCCTTATTGGAAACTCTATAAGAACTAAAACAGTATTTGAAATATCCACTATTAACTCATTATTAGGTGCAAATAATACACAATAATATTTAGGATAATCATAAATGTGAAATGAGGCAAGAAAAGAATGTAAATCACTTCACTTGAGAGGAAAAACCGAAGCAATAGTATATGTGGCTTTCTTTAGGAACTATTGCCAGCAATCAGTCAGCCCTTAATATGCAGTTATGTTTGCTACATCTTGTGATTTTTGCTTTTAGGCTAATATTTAAAACAAGACTTAAGGATATGCACACTTCTTTTCTTTCCATCCTTTCACGTGAAATAGAAAATAAATGAAACAATTCAAAAATCTGTCCCACTGACAATGCTTCTGTGACCTCACTATTTCAGTGAGAGTTCTTCAGCCAGCTCAATTAACCTGGGGCTAGTAGTGCAAGGCTACCCAGTAGGTTTTCATACACATCCAAGGACAGGAATTGAGGACGTACAACCCAATGCAGACCAAACCAAGAACTGTGCTCCTCTTCTCTGCCCATCTGAATCACTCTATTTCTCCCTACTGATTTTCTTCCTGTTTACCAATAATTCACATGACCCATATTGCCCTTACCTGTGCCCTAACTACCTGACCTTAAAATTTGTGTGCCACAGGAAACCTGCAACTTGATTCTGGATATCTTAGTAAAAGTTTCTGAGCAAGAGAGTTTATTTCTGTTGACCCAGGGCATCACTTTGAGTCACAGAAGCACACAAGCCCTGGGTCTCTAGCCCACCCCTCACCTACCTTGGCTTTATTTCCCTACTCAGATAGAACCAAGATGAGGGACCAAAATGGAATAAAACAGGAATGTGTACAACAAAGGCAATGGTTTCACAAAGAAATGAATCAGCCAGAAAATACAACATAAGATCTCTTCCTGGAAATAGGTTTCAGCTTGTGCTGTATCCTGGGGCCAAAGTATCTTCTGATTAACCTCTAAACAAAATGTCTGAAGTCCAGGTAATTTACAGACAAATAGATGACTAAGAATAAACAAACAAATGCATGGAAAGTTAACATGTATGTATTACCACTTCTGATAAAATGTTCCCATTTGAGTTTCATTTTATGCCTTTTCAAGGAGTTTTAACACACACTTGCTCATTTTACCAAACTTAAAATGATCTCTGGAATCAAAGGACCAGGTGTCGGGGCCGGCGCCGTGGCCCACTTGGCTAATCCTTCACCTGCAGCACCAGCATCCCATATGGGCGCCGGGTTCTAATCCTGGCTGCTCCTCTTCTAGTCCCAGTCCAGCTCTCTGCTGTGGCCCAGGAGGGCAGTGGAGGATGGTCCAAGTTCTTGGGTGCCTGCACCCACATGGGAGACCAGGAGGAAGCACCTGGCTCCTGGCTTTGGATCGGCATAGCTCCAGCCATAGCGACCATTTGGGGAGTGAACTAATGGAAGGAAGACCTTTCTCTCTGTCTCTCTCTCTCACTGTTTATAACTCTACCTGTCAAAATAAAAAAAAAATTAAAAAAAGAAAAAAAAAAGAAATGTCCAGGTTTCAACCCCACTTCTGCTATTAAGCATGGTAAGGGGTTTTGCAAGAATATTTGATTATTTTAAACTTTATTTGTGAAATGAGAATAGAAGTAGTAGTTAGTCACTAAACACTGCATTAAGCGTTATAATTTAAATTTATTTATACTATCTTATTTAAAATTCATAAATATTATGTGAGGTTAACTCCAGTTTTTGGAAAAGGAAAATTATGTAATAACTATCTTCATTCCAAACATCTGTTGAAGGGCCTTGATGCTGGACACAGATACTGAGATACTCATGTAACAGATTAGGTGGCTGAGGCAGTAAGATGTCGGTAGTGTACTCAAATATGTACAACTCATAAGTAACAGAACTCGATCCCAAGCCAGGCTGCTTTCCAAAGCTTATACTCTTAACCATGATGTTTCATGACCCTAAAAATACTTGCTGCTGCACTTTTTCATGTTTGTTGAGTGGAGCCAGTGTCATTGTAAAATGGACAAAGTTTGGATGCAGTAAATCTCTGCTATCAGAGATGGAAAACACGTGATATCCACGTCACCGATCCTCCCTCCCCTTCCACTGAAGTCATTGCTGATTGTGTCAACAATCTATGGCCCAACAGTAGATCAAATCCTGGAATATATTTTCATACAGAAAATTCTTTAATGACATAGCCATAGCCAATCAGTTATTTATTATCTTGGTGGCTTGTGGACTAAAACAAATGAATGGAAGATACTAATCCTCCCTTATCCCTGGTTTCTCTTTATGCACTTTCATTTACCCTTAGTCAACTCTAGTTGGAAAATATTAAATGGAAAATTCCAGAGACAGAGACAAAGAAAGCAAGAGACCATATTCACATAACTTTTATTAAACTGTATTTTTATAATTATCCTATTTTATTATTAATTATGTTAATTATTTATTGTGCTTATTTTATAAATTAAACTTCATCATAGGCATGCATGTAAAGGAAAACCTATAGTATATTTAGGATTTTGTACAGTCTGCAGCTTCACACTTCTACTGGGGATTTTGGAATATATCCCCCATGGATAATCGGGGCCTGCTATATTTGTAACAGAGATCATATGGCTTGCAAAGCCTAAAATATTTACTATCAAGGCTTATGCAGAAGGTTGTCAACCCCTAGATTAGAATATAATTATATACAACTAATATGCAGCTTCAGATCCATTATTTACAAATTGCCCCTGGTACCCAACAGGTTGAGTGAAATTTGTAAAGAAACAAAGATAAAAGAATTTCTGTAATCTAAAAATGCTTGCTATCACCAATATTAAATCATATAGAGAAACAGAAGCACTGATAAATACTAGATACAAGTCAGGTAACAAGAATCCTAGGCATTTTTGAAAACTTGGATGTCTTATTTTCTGTGTATCTCCTTCTTAAACTTGGAATAGAAAGCGTCCATATTCGATTATGGGAATCATTCTATTAAAGAGTGTATCTGAGGGGCCGGCCTGTGGCGTAGCGGTTAAAGCCGCAGCCTACAGTGCCGGCATCCCATATGGGCACCGGTTCGAGACCTGGCTGCTCTTCTTCCCATCCAGCTCTCTGCTATGGCCTGGGAAAGCAGTAGAAGATGGCCCAAGCCCTTGGGCCCCTGCACCCACATGGGAAACCTGGAAGAAGCTCCTGGCTCCTGGCTTTGGATTGGTGTAGCTCCAGCTGTTGCAGCCAATTGGGGAGTGAGCCAGCAGATAAAAGACCTCTCTCTTTCTCTCTCTCTAAAAAAACAAAACAAAACAAAACAAAAAATGGTGTATCTGAGCCAAGGGCAGGAAGGGGGCAGATTGATGTGGCTTCTGGGTCAACCACATCCTTATTCCGTTGTCTCTGGATATCTTATCATATGAAGCCCTTGTAAGTTTCCATGTAACATGATGACCAAGCCTGTCACCCAAGTGAACCAGTACTGATTCATCGCATACACCTGAATACAGAAGGAGAACGCAAATAAGAAACCTTCAGGAGAAAGCAGCGTGGAGAGAAGAAAGGCGGTATGGTGGGGTATGCTGCCCACTCTGGCATATTCAGATTCCATTTTAGGCCAACTTTAAATTTCATGATATTGTTCTTAAATGCCAGGCACAAAATGGCCACAGCACAGCTCTCTAAACCTTGGGAGGTGCAATTTCTTACGTCTGACTTCAGCCATGTAGAGTGAGCTGAAAGACTGCAATGTAGCACATGCAAAACAATGCCCAGTAGCTTATCTGAAAGGAATATTGTGCATGCAGATTTCCAACACACCCACACCCTGGAGATAATGCCAGGGAGTTAATCAAATACTTTTCTGCCTGCACAACTGTGATACCTAAAGCTGCTAGGAACATCATTTTTAGACATCCGTGGGAGGGATTCTTTTCTGTAATTCTACATTTCTTTAACTCCCACCACATGTCTACGCTTGCCTTCCAGAGACACACATTGGTACCGTTTCAGAGTTTTTTCTCTTTCTTTTGTTGGCCATGGATTAGGTTTCCCTCTTAGAGAAGCCTACAGTAAATGCTAAAACAATGAGCACGAGTTCACTGAGAGGCCATAAGCTGAACTGCGTGCAGGCTCTTAGGTGCCCTAGCACACTGCTGCCCAGTCTCCTCTCCCCCTAAGCTTGCTTTTGTTCCTGTCTCAGCAGATACCCTCAAGCAATCAAACTAAAACAAAATGATCTAACCCAACACCTTCTGACCAAGTGTCTACTATAAGGCAAAGCCTAGGAAAATGGTGGTGAACAGGAAGAGATTCAGTGCCCAGGAAGACAGTACTCTGGTGGTTCAGCCAGACAGAAAAAATAAAGCAAGAGTGGACTCGGTGCTCTGATAGAGGCAGTGAGTTACACAGGGGAGAAGGCATGAAAGGCAAAGCTTCCAAGTATAAGGTCTGCTTGAGATTTAACCAAGAAAAGATTGTGGAGAAAAAGCTCTTCTAGTCACAAAGGGCAGCAGGTACAAACACGAGAGGAGAGAGAAAGCATTTGGAACTGCAGGAACGCAGGTAGGGTAAGTTAGATAATTAGACAAATAAGTGTGGGAGTCAAAAAAGATCTGGATCTGATTCTCAATTCTAAGACTCTGAGATAATTACTTAATGTTTTTGTATCTCAGTTTCTTATTTTTTTAAAAAGACTTATTTTATTTATTTGAAAGGCAGAGTTACCGAGAGAGAAAGAGGGAGAGACAGAGAGAGGTCTTCCATCCACTGGTTCACTCCCCAAATGGCCACAATGGCTGGGGCTGGGCTAGGTTGAAGCCAGGAGCCAGGAGCCTCATCTGAGTTACCTATGTGCATACTGGTCCCATGCACTTGGGTCATCTTCCACTGCTCTCCCAGGCACATTAGCAGGAAGCTGGATAGGAAATAGAGCAGTCAGTACCCAAACTGGCACACTGATATAGGATGCTGGCATCATAAGCTGCAGCTTAACTCACTGTACCACAATGCTGGCACCTCTTTATCCTTTTTTAATAAACATTTATTTTATTTACTTGATAGGCAGAGTTACAGAGAGAGACAGAGGAGAGAGAGAGAGAGAGAGAGAGAGATCTTCCATTTTTACTTCATTTCCCAGATGGCAGCACCAGTAAGGGCTGGGCCAGCCAGAAGCCAGGAGCTCACATGGGTAGCAGGGACCCAAGCACTTGAACCATCTTCCACTGCTTTCCCAGATCATTAACAGGGAGCTGTATCAGAAGTAAAGCAACTAGAACATGAGCCATTTCCCATATTGGCTTTACCCATTATGCCACAATGGTGGCCCCACCTTTTCATCTTTTTTCTATACATCTCTTGTATGTAGAATTATTGCATTTAGCAAATTTTGTTCAACTGCACATAATAAGTACTCAAAATCTCTCAGCTTTTGCTTATTATAATTTTCTTATAATTCTTTTTTTTTTTTTTTTTGGACAGGCAGAGTTAGACAGTGAGAGAGTGAGACAAAGAGAAAGGTCTTCTTTCCGTTGGTTCACCCCCCAAATGGCCACTATGGCAGGCGCGCTGTGCTAATCAGAAACCAGGAGCCAGGTGCTTCCTCCTGGTCTCCCATGCGGGTGCAGGGCCCAAGCACTTGGGCCATCCTCCACTGCCCTCCTGGGCCACAGCAGAGAGCTGGACTGGAAGAGGAGCAACTGGGACAGAATCTGGCATCCCAATAGGGACAAGAACCCGGGGTGCTGGCGCCACAGGCAGAGGATTAGCCTAGTGAGCCATGGTTCCGGCCCCATTATTTGTTATTATTATTTGTAATATTTAATTGTTACTTTTTATTGGTAAGCTCTAACTTCTAGTAAGACTAAAATAAGAAACAAACAAACAAAGTAAACTCTGGGAATAACAATATTTACTGTCTTGAATTTTTATGAAGTAAAATAATGCCAGGTTGTAAATAAACAAAAACAAAAACAAAAGAAAGTTAATTCTATGAGGAATGCTTTCAGCTGCAAATAACAGAAGACTTTCTGGATGAGTCAATGTAAAAAGCAGTGAAAAGCAGGGCTTATTTCTCTTACAAGAAAACAAGTCTGGAACTAGGTGCCTGTGGAGCTGATTTGGAGGGTAAATCCTGTTTGGGCTGACATTTCAGAAATTATCTTGAAATTTCTCTTTGCTTGCTGCTTTGGACACAACTGATGAATTTGGAACCAAACATCAGATCTGAATTCAACAAAGGGAAAATAAGGAAGGTGTGATGCCAGACAGATTAGTCTTCTTTGAATAAGAGAGCAACACCTTCTCTGGAAACTTCCAGGGACTTCTACTTTATGCACATTGACCAGAAGTGCTCTGATGTGATTACTTCTATTTCAAGGAAGGCTGGGGAGTGAGCATTTGCCTAGGCACACTGCTCCTCAGCCTAGAAGGAGAGAATTAGTATCAGGTAAACAATAAAACATTTCTGCCAGTTTCCAGCACTGGTTAGGGCATTGCTTGAGATTTCCACTTCTCATATCAGTAGAGCAGCCGGGTTCAGGTTCCAGCTCTGCTCTCAATTCCAGCTTCCCGTTAATGCGCAACATAGTGGAGCAGCAAGTGATGGTTCAAGAAGTTGGATCCTTGCCATCCGCATGCAAGAGCTGGATTGATGCTAGGCTCCTGACTTCTGCATGGCCCAGAATTACCTTTTGTGGCCACTGGGAGAGTGAGCCAACAGATGGAATGTCTCTCTCACTTTCTTGGTCTCTGCTCCCTTCTCTGTCACTCTTTCAAATAAATAAATAATCTTTCTAAAGATTTGTTATTTATTTTTGAAAGTCAAAGTGGCAGAGGAAGAAGGAGAGACAGGGAGATCTCCTATCCATTAGTTCACTATCCAGATGGCTCCAATAGCCAGTGCCAAGTCAGGCTGAAGCCAGAAGCCAGGAGCTTCATCTGGCCCTCCCACAAGATGGCAGAGGCTTAAGTTCGTGGTCCCTCTTTTGCTGCTTTTCCTAGGCCATTATTAGGGAGCTGGATTGGAAGTGGAGCAGCCAGGACATGAACTGGTGCCCATATGGGATGCCGGTGTCTCAAGCAGCAGCTTTAACCACTATGCCAAAATGCCAGTACCAATAAATAAACCTTTTAAACATTTTTCTGCTACAGTATTATTCAATAATTACTCATGTGCCAAACACTGAACTGAGTGGTATAAATGAATTATTCAACTTACTCCTCACATTTAATACAATGTTTATAATTAGTAGTAGTTTTTTTTTAATGAATCAGAATCAATAGAGGCAGAAAGATAGTTCAGACACGATAATTCAGTTACTAAGACTTGAAGGTACGTTTCAAAGCCAGAAAACTTGACTCTAGGGTACCGAGGTATGGAGGGGATTATATTATACATATGTGCATGCATCTGTGTGTGTGTATGTGTATGTGTGTGTGTGTACAAACTCATATGTGTGTCTACAAATAGGTATATGACCTCTGAAAAATTTTCTTATATGTATGAGCTATTATTTTTGCAGTTAGAACATAGTGTATGGACCACATTCTTTCCCTTGGCTCTGAATCTCCACCCCACAACTCCAGCACCCACCTATTTATTAGTACCTATGCTTAACACTGTAACTACTTCACACATACTCCCTCTGCTCCTGTCTATTATCTCTCCTCCCCCGAACTGTGTTTACTGTTAGAGATCATATGTGAAATTTCCTAAGTCTACTGCTTTCTCAATTTCTTTCTATCAGCAAGCCAAGAAGAGAATTCTGCTAATTAAATAAAAACAACCAGCGCTTGAATGTAAAATCACAAAGCTCAAAGTCCTGCTTTTCTAGGCACTGCCTGAAGACTCAGGAAAACAAGAACAAACCAAACCCTAAACCAGCAGGATATGAAAAATAATAAGGATTAGAATGAAAATAAATAAAATTCAAATTAAAAAAATGCAAAAGATGAACAAAACAGAAAGTTGTTTTTTTGAGAAGATAAACAAAATAGATAAGCCTATAGCCAGACTAATAAAGAGAAAAGAAAACACTCAAGTATAATAAAATTAGAAATGAAGAAGGAGACATTACAACTGATATCATGGAAATACAATGGATCATAAGAAACCACTATGAAGAACTATAACTTAATAATATAGAAAACCTTGAAGAAATGGATAAATTCCTGGATTCATGTAACCTATCAAGATTGAATCACGAAGATATAAACAATTTAAACAGACCAATAACAAGTAACGAGATCAAAGCAGCTAGCAAAACTGGATTTATGTATGTAAAAGAATGAAAT
Source organism: Oryctolagus cuniculus (assembly GCF_051225735.1). Classification (NCBI taxonomy): domain Eukaryota; kingdom Metazoa; phylum Chordata; class Mammalia; order Lagomorpha; family Leporidae; genus Oryctolagus; species Oryctolagus cuniculus. Next base: position 104,004,719 of record NC_142873.1, read on the forward strand.
TAGATCAATATCTCTCACCAAATATAGAAATCAACTCAAGATGGATCAAAGATCTAAATTTAAGATCTGAGACTATGAAGCTGCAGGAAGAAAACAGAGGAGAAACACTACAAAACATTGATGTGGGGGACGACTTCTTGGACAAAAACCCCCAAAGCACAGGCAACAAAATCAAAACTAAACAGAAGGGACTGTATCAAACTCAGATTTTGTATAGCAAAAGAAATGGTCAATAGAGTAAAGAAACATCCAACAGAATGAGAAAAAATATTTGCAAACTACCTATCTGACAAAGGATTAATATCCCAAATGTATCAGCAACATTAAAAACTCGACAACGACAACAACAACAAAAAACCAATCTAGTTGAGTAAAAGGCAAAGGACTTCAATAGACAGTTCTCAAAAGAAGGAATATAAATAGCCAACAAATATATGAAAAAATGCTCAACATCACTAGCCATCAGGGAAATGGAAATCAAAAACACCATAGATATCACCTCACCCCTCTAAGAATGACTAATATCCAAAACACATAGAGTAACAAAAGCTGGCAAGGCTATGGACAAAGGGGAACACTTATACACTGATGGTAGGAATGTAAATCAGTGTAATCACTGTGGGTAATAGTATGGAAGTTTCTTAAAAAAACTAGAAATAGACTTGCCATATAATCCAGCAATCCCACTATTGAGTATATACTCAAAAGACTTGAACACGATACATCAAAGAGCTATTTGCACTACCATGTTTATAGCAGCACTGTTCACAATAGTTATGATTAGGAATCAACCAAGATGTCCATCATCAGATGAATAGATAAAGAAAATGGAATATTATTCAGCTATAAAAAAGAATGAAATTTTACCATTTGCAGCAAAATAGATGCATTTGGGAGGATATTACATTGAGCAAAATAGGCAAGACCCAGAAAGACAAATACCACATGTTCTCCCTTGTACACAGGAGTTAAAATTTAAGAAACAAACAAAGAATAAAAGAAGAAATTTCTTTACATATCAGTACTGCTGCAGGTATAGTTTTGTAAAACTTCATTTTATACCTTTGCAAAACCAGTGGTTAAGAATGTCATATTAATGATCTGTGATTACTTTAAAAGTTACTGTATATGGTTGTAATGATCATTTTTCCATTCAATTATTGTTTATAGCCATTGTCAATATTCCCATCAAACTAAGGTCTTTTTGCTTTTCACTTGTGAAACTTCTTATTTGGTGAAATATTAACCCTTTTTACTACGATGTAAATATAAAATATGTTATCTCAAAAACCAAAAAGAAAGAAGGTAACAGATTGGAGGGATTAGGGAGGGAGGAAGGGAATATTATTATGTTCTTAGAATTGTTATCTACAAAGAGCACTGAATCTGTTAAAAATTAATTAAAAATTTAAAATAAAATAAAATAAAATTCTGTTGCTATAGGGGGAATGTACTATCAGCTGGGCATTTATGGATAGAGACAGACCTTACAAATCTATCCCAAGCCCGTGTGATGTCTTAAACTCTCATCTCTTACCTCTTTCTGTGGGCTCCTCTCACTGTTGATTTGAGGGTGTTTATCAGAAATATCCTATATTTCCTGGAACAACGATAGAGTTGTCTGCATTTCATTAGCATAACTAAAATACCTGGGGAGAACTACTTAGGAAAGAAAAATTTTATTTCAACTTGCTGTTCAGCGGTTACAATTCAGGAATGGATATTTCCATAATTTGGTGTCTGTGGAGTCTGTTCATGGCATGTGTCGTGCCTGATCACACGGTGAGCAGGAAGAAGAGGGAGAATCTAGGCTGACCTTGAACACAAGTAAATAAAATCTGTTGGAGAACCACCCTCAGAGAGCACATCTCCAATAAATCAAAGGCCTTCCACTTGCCCCACCTCTTAGATGCCACCATTAAATCAAATCTTCACCAAAAATTCAACAAACATTAGCATCAATACATCAGAGTTTAAACATCTGCATGACTTCTGTGGAGACAAGTTCTACTACACTCACAATGAACAGCACACAATAGAAATAGATGATATTGAAGTTTTAGCTCAAGATTTCTGATTCTAGGAAAATGTATCATCAGTAAACATCAGTAATTCAAAATACATGACAGTATGGAATAGTCTAAGTATTATATAAGCAAACATGTTCCTAAAACTAGTAAAGACCTAACAGGTCTATTTCAAATATCATCACCAGATAATAACTCTATGTCTCTGCTTTTCATTCAACATTATAGTTGGAAATAATTTGACTTCAGTTAGTGTCACAGTAACTGCTATTTATTTGCACAAAGTTATTTTTAACCCCACTTCTGCATTAACAACATGTATTGGAGCCAGTGAGAGAGCAATTGGTACCAGTCCCTAGTGGGTATCCTTGTCTTACTTCCCAGCAGTTCAGAAAATCCCTTTAGGGAAAATACTCTAAGTAGAATCTTGCCCTAGGAAAGTAACCTGATAACCAAACTGTGAATTTTCAGGAAAACAAATAGCAAAGAAATGAAAGTTGTGTGTTATAATTTACAGCACAAATTGGAGCAGGACTTTAACCTGGTAATTGAGACACTCACATCTCATATCGAAGTACCTGAGTTTGATTCCTGGCTCCAGCTACTGATTGCAGCTTCCTGCTAACAAAGACACTTGGGAAGCAGCTGTTGTCGCTCAAAGTAATTGGCTTTCTGCCACCAGTGTGGGAGACCTGGTTTGCATTCCTAACTTCAACTGCCATCAGTTTTTCTGGGTATCCAGAGAGTGGACCAGAGATAGATGCTTTCTGTGTCTGTGTGTCTCTCTGTCCCTCAAATAAATTAAAACAACAAATAATGAAACACAGGAATTGGACACATGTGGGTCTGACTTATAACATGTTTGCAGTAGCTCTGTGAGTTGGGGCAAATTTCTTAATCTCTTGGTCCTTACGTCATCATCTGTAAAACAGGAAGTACATAATAATTGAATCTGACAGGATGGTCTTTCTGTCAATGTTAGCAGTGTTGGTACATAGTGAGACATGCAATAAATGGCTGTCATTTAAGAGATTCAGGGAGGGCATAGGCACTAACAAAGCATATGGTTCAGCACAGGAATCTGATCTCAGGGCAACCAGGAGAACTCAGGAAAATCTCTCCCTAGTGAAGGTGCTTTTCTCCAAGCTCCCTTGATATTATTGATTGCTTTTCACTCTCCTCAGACAGGGTGAGGATATTCTGAAATATCCTCATGCTGGCTCCCTCCTGTATTCTCTACAGCTGTCAGAGCCTGCCTGCCCATTAACTGTGGACAGTTTTTGGTTAAAAAGGCAGAAGGTAAGGAGAGCACCAGTCTTGGAATCTGCACTGTTGGTGCGCATGATCAGAGGGATTAGCTCCACACCTCTCCCACCATGCCTAATCAGACCAGTACATTTCCTGTTTTTTTTTTTTTTAAAGGATTATTTATCTATTTGAAATTCAGAGTTATGGTGAGAGAGGGACACATACACACACACACACACACACATGAGGTGTGGAGGGAGGGAAGGAGGGAGGGAGAGAAAGTGAGATATTCCATCTGCTGGTTCACTCTCCCAAATGGCCACAATGAGCAAAGCTAGGCCAGACCAAAGCCAGGAGATTCTTCCAGGTCTCCTATGTGGGTGCAGGGGCCCAAACACTTGAGCCATCTTCAGCTGCTTTCCCAGGCACATTAGCAGGGATCTGGATCAGAAGTGGTGCAGCAGGGACTCTGATTGGTGCCCATATGGGATGCCGGCACTGCACCTGCTGCACCACAGTGCTGGCCCCTGCCTGAGCTATTTGAAGGAACCAGAGTCCTCTAGATCTACATTTAAGAAAGGAGAGATTTTCTATCATCAGATAAATGCACGAATGAACAGCTTTACCTACTAGAAACACAAGCTGAATGGAATAGCTAGAACTGGGACCAGTGCCCCTAAGCCTGGTGCAATGGGGCTGAAAAGGACAATATGAAACTGACAAGATGAGACTGTCTATAGAGACAGAAGGATAACTCAAATTTTACTGCCAAGCAGAATGCTGTCAGCCCAATGAGTTTCATTTTAAATGATTTGTCTTGGCCATTTGAATGAGACTGTACATTTCCTCTTTAGTGGGCTCAGGCTTCACCAAGTCCAATACAATTGACAGTGATTTGTCTGAGTTTATCCTGTTGGAAGTTGCAGAGGAGAAGGTCAGGAGGTGGTGGAGCTCTCATTTCTCTAAGCAGAGTCATAGGCATTTAGAAAGTTTACTTCTGACTAGTATTGAAGCACAGTGAATGTGAGAAAATGTGTTGAAAAGAAGAGCAATTTCATTTCATGTAGGAATGGTTTCAAAGAGGTTTTCAAAACTGTAAAGTTGGTTGATTAACCAGGGCTTAGTTTTGAATCTATTGACAGGCTGAGTATTTACTGACTGGAAGCCAACTCTGAATGTCTTATGCTTTCCAAATAATGTCTTAGTATGTCAATTTCCTTCTGTCTTGGAAGAAAAGAAAAGAAAATAGCGGAAGCTTTCTCAGAGCGGGTGGAAAGTACTATGTCTGTGTTCTAATTAATAATCTAGGATTAAATTCCTATAAATAAAGCATTTTTAAAAATCAAAAGGAAGCAACTTTATCTTCCTGCATTATGAGGAAAATGGTGTTTTGTTTTTTTTTTCTCTCACAATTAGGCAGAACTCAAACAAACAAGCTATCCCCTGAGACGAAAGATTGTTCTAGACATCTAATTTCTCAGGACATAGATTTACTGCAGCCAAAAATTAGACAAACTCCAGAGCAGGAAAGAAAACTTTCAAAAGCCTCAGTCTCTAGTTGAGTTGACTTGCCCTGCGTGATATATTTAGGTGATCCAATCATTTTCAAATAACAAGCAATCACTTAAAGAGAAGGTGGCCTCCAACATCATTAGAGACTCCAGTGTTGGTCTCATTGTTCCATCCTTTTCTTTTATTCTTATCTGTTATCTGCTAACCAGTGGGAAGCCAGGAGTACAAAGACATCTCAGACACTGGATATCAATCAAGGAATCAGTTGTACTACAATGACAACTCAGCTGGTGGCTTTGAAAGTTTATGCCATGAGCCAGCATAAAATGTAATCATCTCAGGAGTTAGGCTGCATTTTGGAACAGGAAGCCTTGCTCTACAGCTTGAGAGAAGCAGCAGGAAAAGATTTTATTGATGTGAATGACAAAAACACAAATTAAAAAAAAAAAAAAAACTTCAACCTTATACAAAACTGTGTTGATAAATGGTCCAGGAAAAATGGAAGCTTTATATAATATTTTCCTAGGTGGCATAGTCTGACATGAAGGGCCGCATGGTGACATTGAGAACAAAGAGCAGCAGGAATGTTCCTCTGGTACCATTTTTACATCCTTTTTACTGTAAGACATGGCCAGCCTCGTTGAACTGTGGTGCACAACTGCCAGAACACCAAATACCCTCTCTTACAGCACAAAAGGATTCTAATTTATTTATCATTCAATATTTACTAAGTTAAGAGACTGAGTGACGTGTTGGGGGGAGAGAGAGGATGAAATAGAGGTACTGAGGAAAGATCGTCTTTCTGCTGATTTAATCCCCAAATGCCCTCAAATAACCAGGCTGGGCCAGGCCAAACCCACTTGAGTGGCAAGGACTCAAGTACTTCAAGAAGCACCTGGAGCCTCCCAGGATGTGCATCAGCAGGAAGTTGGATCAGAAGCAGAGTAACTGGGGCTTGAACCAGCTTTCCAATATTGGATGACGACATTAAAGCCAAGGCTTAACCCACTGCATCACAACACTGGACTCCCAAAAGGATCTTGAAAAGGATGTATACATGTGTTTTTCTAGCATGGATAATCAAATATGTCTACTTATCTATGACTGGGCTTGCCCCAGTGAAAGACAATTGCAGTATTCTAAAATTCCAGAAACAGACTTGTAGATTTCAGTGAGTTTATCATTGATCCAATGTTAGCTGTCCAGCTGATGACAACAAAGCACATGTCTACTTTCTGAAATATCTAACATCTCCTTTCTAGACTCTTTGTAATCATTCTTGTTGTCAACTTCAATGGCCTCATTTGTCCTTACCAAACACTAAATATATGGAAGATGCTGTGCTCAATGCTTTCTATATCTAATTTCATTTTATCCCCCCCAATCACTTTTTAAGGAAGGCAATATCATCTGCCATGGATATAAAATGGAATTTGGGTTCTAAGATATTAGTTAACTTACCCAAGATCATCTACTCAGCAAGTCACAGATCTGGAACTTGAACCAAATAGCCTGAACTCAAAACTTATCTCTAAGATTTTATACTGTATCATTCACATGGGTTGAATTTAAATTTTTGAAGCAACTTTAATGCATTTTCCTATTAAAGTTATGCATTCCAGTGACAAAAGTCCTGTGTGCAATACCAAGCAAAGGAAAATCATGGCTCAATTTTAGTTCAAGTTTCAGCAATCTATGCTGCCACATATGGTCCATTTTAGTTTATAAGGAGTTTTGAAGGATAGCAGTGACTTTGCAATAATCTCAAAAATTTCTTATAAATAAAAATACATTGTGAGACTGGTGCCCTGGTATAGCAGGGTAACCCATCATTTGCTATGCTGGCATCCCATATGGGTACCAGTTTGAGTCCTAGATACTCCATTTCTGATCCAGCTCCCTGCTAATGTGCCTGGGAAAGCAGCAGAAGATGGCCTAAGTGCTTGGGCCCCGGCACCCACATGGGAGATCCAGAAGAAGCTCCTGGCTCCTGGCTTTGGCCTGGCCCATTAATGAACCAGCAGATGAAAAATCAATCTTATCTCTCCTTCCCTCTCTCTAACTCTACCTTTTTTTAAAGATTTTATTTATTTATTTGACAGGTAGAGTTACAGACAGTGAGAGAGAGAGACAGAGCGAAAGGTTTTGCTTTGGTTAGTTCACTCCCCAAATGGCTCCAACAGCTGGAGCTGCACCGATCTGAAGCCAGGAGCCAGGTGCTACTTCCCAGTCTCCCATGTGCAGGGGCCCAAGGACTTGGGCCATCTTCTACTTCTTTCCCAGGCCACAGCAGAGAGCTGGACTGGAAGAGGAGCAACTGGGACTAGAACCAGTGCCTATATGGGATGCCAGCGCTACAGGCAGAGGATTAACCTAGTGCGCCACAGCACCAGCCCCTAACTCTAGCTTTCACATACAATAAATAAATCTTAAAAAAAATTGTAAGCCTTACCCCACACTATGTTTCAACAATACCAAACCACTTGTAACTTTAACTGAATCTTGTCTTACACTTGTTCGTCTGATGCCTATAATTCTTTCAAAACTTATAAAATGTCAAGCCTTTCCTTATTCTAATATTTACTGTACATTTTCAACAGCATATTTATTATCCATGTGGCTAAGATTTGCTCCCTTCTAAGCTTTGTTAAAAATGCAGGCTTCTTGAGTATATTAATGACCTGTGTTTGGGTTTTCTTATCTGTGTGCTTAATGATGAAGCTTGTTCCCTTGTTATACTTCAAGATCTCTGGCCCATAGCTTTGTGAACTAACCCCTTTGCTTCCTGCTGCAAACAAGAGGGAGTACAGCAAATAGGCGATTCTTTCAAGGTCTTTTCATGGTGTGAGCTTAAAACAGTCCTTTTCCTATAAATACACATGCCTTCTCAACTGAATAGAGATGTAGACACAATCACAATTTCTATATTATACACCTTGGTAATTTAACTATTTTATACTACATTTCCATAACAAAAGGACCTATTTTCCCATAAATCTCTAAACTTGAAAAGGATCCTAGATTGTCTTCCGCCTTTCTGCACAGAATTATTAGAAATACTTTAGACATTTTGTTAAGCCTTATAGAAGAACATTGAATGCTGCCACTTTTCTACCCAGAAAATCTAGGTAAGCCTTAGGACTCTGATTTCTCCTTATTCATATGGGGCTAGTCAGGTGGTGCTGTCAGGTTACTGAGGGCATTTCTTAGTGGCTCTGCTATGTAGATTACAGCACTAGCAACTAGAAAAAACAAAAATTCAGTTCTGCGTTTAAGGCGATGTGTAACTCTGCTGCAAAAATTCCGATGGTATTGACAACGAAAGATAACACTGAGTGTTCACAAGGTGTGAGCCACTGTGTTAAGTATCTACATCACTTATTCTCTCACTTAAGCTCCAGGATAATCCTAAAGGGAAAAAACATTATCTTTTGTTCAAGTTTGAGGCACCAAACACAGAAAACTTAAAGAATGCACCCATAATATTACATACAACCAGTGAAGCCAGAGCTTCCAGTTCTTGGAGTTCATTCTCTTAACCTGTAGACTATCCTAGAACTTATGGAACTGCTGCTGATAAACCTCTGCTCCTTCCAAACAATGGGAAACAATAGAGTATATCAGAAAAGGACTAAATGAGGAAAGGAGACTCTACGTTCTACACAAGAGACAATTTTTCTAAGAGCATCCAACGTGTTCATTCAAAAAGTGTTTGTTCTCTTCTTCTTAGTATATGGCAAGCACTGATTTAGAGGTTGTTGATATGTAAGTTGATAAAACAGACAAAAATTACTGTGCTACTGCTGGGGGAAAGGGGGAATCAGACGATAATAAAGAGTTCACAAGCTGAGGTTAGATAAGGCACGTGTGTGGAGAGGTGGGAGTCAGAGAAAAAGGGCAGGCAGGGTCCAGAGCTGGAGGCTCGTCAAGAGACAAAGGAGGTGAAGAGAAACCAGGTGAAGCTGAGACAGCGTGGGCAGGGAAGGAGGAAGAAAACCAGTAGAGTCTGCAGTCTTAGAAGCCAAGTAAAACATGAATTTCAAGGAGAAAAGAAGAATCAACTGCTATGGTATCCTTGACATGGGCCATTATGGAAGTGTAGGGAAGGAAAAACATGAAAACAATAGGTTCAAGAGAAAACAGGAGGGACACATTGGTAGCAGTGTGTTCGCTAGGGCTGTTGGCACAAAATACCATAGGCTGGGTGACTTACACAACAAAAATGTTTTTCTCACAGTTCTCGATGCTGCATGTCCAAGATCATGGAGATCACGATGTTTGCAGGTTTTATGTCTCCTGAGACCTCACTGTTTGGCTTGCAAATGTCTGCTTTTTCACTGAATCTCCAGTCTTTCCTCTGCCCATGTGCCCCTGGTATTTCTTTGTGTGTCCAAGCTTCCTCTTACTCTCTCTCTTTTTTTTTTTATTTTCTTTTGACAGGCAGAGTGGATAGTGAGAGAGAGAGACAGAGAGAAAGGTCTTCCTTTTGCCATTGGTTCACCCTCCAATGGCCGCCGCAGCCGGCGCGCTGCTGCCAGCACACCGCGCTGATCCGATGGCAGGAGCCAGGTGCTTATCCTGGTCTCCCATGGGGTGCAGGGCCCAGGCACTTGGGCCATCCTCCACTGCACTCCCTGGCCACAGCAGAGAGCTGGCCTGGAAGAGGGGCAACCGGGACAGAATCCGGCGCCCCAACTGGGACTAAAACCCAGTGTGCCGGCGCCGCAAGGCAGAGGATTAGCCTATTGAGCCACGGCGCCGGCCTCTTACTCTCTTTTAAGATCAACTTTTGTTCTCTTTACATTCTTTTTAAATTCTTTATTAATATAAAGAGAATATAATTCATGTATTTCATAGGTATAATTCTATGAAAATAACCATATTTCCCTAAGAACACCAAATTGAATGAGGGACCACTTTAATAATTTCATTTGAATTCAATCACCTCTTTAAAGGCCCTATCTCCAAATACAGCCAATTCTGTGGTAGTGGGAGTTAGAGTTTCAATATATGAATTGAGGAGGAGGCACAGGTCAGTCCATGACACAGCATATATGGACAATTATTTTGAAGAGATATGCAACACAGGAAACAGAGATTCGGAATGATACTTGTATTCAGTTTAAAAAACAAAAAGACTCTGTTGTCTTCTTTTTTGTAATGGCTCACGTGACCTTATCATGTTGTATAATACTGCACTCTATTCAGCAGGGGAATCAATGAATCAGTATCACAATATAGGAAATACACATTAAAAAAGTATATACTATATATCAGCTACTTTATGTATTCTTGTGTAAGTGAAACTTTTGGGATCTTTGCTCAGAATATTAGCATATTCTTCAAAATTCTGAATGTCAATGGATAGTCAGAGATAGATTTCTATATTCACAAAATTTTTAGAAATAGATTTATTTACCAAAGTACTTCTTAACTTCGATAAGAAAATGGCTCTTTAGTTTTGAAGTCAGGGATAGATTATGTAGTATTTGCCACACATACATAATAGCAATTTGTATTTTTACAGATCATTTAATTTTTTGATGCTCCCAGTATACCATTTAGGAACTGCTTCCCTTGTTCATAATAATAGCTAATATATATTGATTGTTTACTAAGGGAAAAAGCCAATGGGTCTCAACCCCAGTGGAAAATCATTACCATCTAGTAAGTTGCTGATGTTAGTGTGGCTGCTGCTGTGTTGTTTTAATCACTTTGGATATATTGAATCAAAATCTCAGTATGAACCAGGGTTGTTGATGAACAGCTGGAGCTGAGAACTGTCATGTTAAGTACTTCATAGGCACTACTTCATTTAAAAGCCTTCACTGCTTTGAAGCATAGTTTCTCTTGTCATAATTCAGAATGTAAAGAATGTAATATGTGGCCTTAGGACCACCATTCCCATATCCCACATCCACGGAAGATATCTCATTGATTGTCTGGTTCTTTGCTTTTGCACTTTGATCCATTCACCATTTCTGATTTCCTAAGCAGTTTCATTGAGGAGCTCCTATCTAGACACTGAAGGTAAAATTCTGTTGCCTAGAATGGGAAAGCCAGAAGGATCCATCATATCACTTAGAGACTGTTGTTGTTTTAATAAACTTTTTCTCTCATAGATTTTTTTACAAACAGTCCAATAGCAGAAAGAAATCAAAAACACATTGGAAAATTTTAAAAACTCAGTGAAGATTCAAATAACTTTAATCTCTCAAGTGGAGTTTGACTGCTTTAAAATGTTCTAAAAATATGACCAGTACAAGAGACCAGAATATGCTACCCCAAGAATGACTGTAGGAGACCAGAATCTGCTACCACAAATATGACTCTTGAATAAGGAAATGGTTGAGCTGACTTTTTTGAAAAACAGCAGACACGCTAATAATAACTGATAGAATTAAAAAGGAGAGAATGATCCAACATGGGAAGCGGGATACACAGCAAACTCATAGAATGGCAGATGCCCTAAACAGCACTTGGGCCTCAGAATCAGTCCTTAAGGCATTTGGATCCGGCTAAAAAGCCCATGAGAGTTTCTCAGGCATGGAAAGCCAAGACACCGTGGCAAAAAAAAAATGACCTTAATGAAAGATCTCTGTGAGTGAGATCCCAGCGGAAAGAATGGGCCATCAAAGAAGGAGGTACCTTTCTCGGAAGGGAGAACTTCCACTTTGATATGGCCTTGTCTAAATAATATCGGAGTTGGCGAACTTAAAAGGCTTCCATAGCCTTGGCAGCTCATGACAAGAGCCTCGGATGATTGCTGAAGTCATAAATAAGAGTGTCAATATTAAATCAACAACGGGAGTCATTGTGCACTTACTCCCCATGTAGGATATCTGTCCTTAATGTGTTGTACTAAGCGAATTAACAGTAAAACTAGTATTCGAACGGTATTTTATACTTTGTGTTTCTGTGTGGGTGCAAACTGTTGAAATCTTTACTTAGTATATACTAAGTGGATCTTCTGTATATAAAGATAATTAAAAATGAATCTTGATGTGAATGGATCGGAGAGGGAGCGGGAGATGGGATGGTTGCGGGTGGGAGGGAGATAATGGGTGGAAAAGCCACTATAATCTGAAAGTTGTACTTTGGAAATATATATTTATTAAATAAAAGTTTGAAAAAAACCAGCAGACATGAAAGAAAGCTCTTAAAATGGGACTATCATTTTATAAAGAAATTTACATTTATAAAAGAAATCTCCATTAACAAAAATGCCTTCCTCTTTGTATCAAGAACAGAAGGATGACACAAAAAATTACAAGACAATATAAATCATAAGATATTCTTACAAACCCCACTCTTCTTTATTGTACTTTTCTTCCTCACCCTCCTATATCTGGCCTTCACATCTTTGTTTTATTTCTGTTTTTTAAAGATTTATTTTATTTATTTGAGAGATAGAGTTACAGAGAGAGGAGAGCCAGAGAGAGAGAGAGAGAGAGGTCTTAGATTCCACTGGTTCACTCCCCAAATGATCACAATGGTCAGAGTTGAGCTTCCTCCATTTCAGTAAAACAAAAACAAAAATGATTGGTTATGTAGTTTGAAACTTTGACTTAAATCTCATTGTTACTATTAGAGACACTGCACTTTGTTTAAATTTAAACTTTTTGTACTATTAGCCCCAACTAAATCAGAAGGAACAATTACTTCTCCTTATGGACTACCACCCTATCCTAAGTCCTTTATATGTAGCTATTGTATGTTCAATATAAAGAATGTATGCTTTCCCTCCTCAAATTTCATGCAAGTACTCTTATCTCTAGATCCGTTTCCCAACTGCTGCTGAGTTTCGCTGCTGTACATTGTAGGAAGTTCTCTCTGGGCCTGCTCCTTTCTATTCCTGGCTAGCATCTGTAATACTCACAATTAAACTTTACTCCAGAGATCCTTCCATTTCAAGAGCTTCGGTTTAACAATTGTAATAAGCTTGTTTTATTCTCATGAATCTGCTTTTTGTTGGAGGATACCCAGTCAAGAAATTATAAGAGTAGAGAGGCAATTATTTTTTCTGCCCCCACACTGCTTATATGTTAATATTTACCATTAGTTGGTTATAGATACAGTTTCTTCTATTTTCTACATTAAATTCCCTTTCTTCTAGAAATATTTTTAAAGTTCAATATTAATTCTGTCATGCTTGAACTCTATTTTGAATTTAAGTGACTAATGATCTGCTTCTTTTTAAAAAGCAAAAACATGGTTAACTTGGAAGTCAGTTCATGAGTTTCTTGCTTTTGTACCTATATAAAATCTATCACCTTGATTTGGAGTGTGAACTTTCTATAGGAGTCTTAAATGTCTTACTCTAAAGTATGTGAGTCTTTTATCTTCGCCGAACTTTTCACTGCATTAACATTTTGTATTTGAAAGTCCTGATATGACTGAAGGCACCTTTTCTTATATTCTCAGAAGATTTGATGTTTTTATTCCATGAAATGAATCAATCTTGGACAGATTATAGACAGATCATAGACAGGAGAAAAGGCACACAAAATTATTATGTACCTAGGCACAGGAGTCTCACAAACTATAAGATTCAATGAAGGGCCAGATGGTTAGAGCTTAAACAGCATTTTGAACAACAGAACAGGGGCTTGTGGCTTCTGGTTAAAAGGTGGCAGCAGGGGCTGGCGCTGTGGCATAACGGGTAGGGCTGCTGCCTGCAGTGCTGGCATCCCATGTGGGAGCTGGTTCTAATCCCAGCTGCTCCACTTCTGATCCAGCTCTCTGCTATGGCTTGGGAAAGCAGTGCAACATGGCCCAAGTCCTTGGATCCCTGCACCCACGTGGGGGACCTGAAAGAAGCTCTTGGCTCCTGGCTTTGGATCAGCACACCTCTGGCCATTGTGGCCAATTGGGGAGTGAACCAGCAGATGGAAGACCTCTCTTTCTCTCTCTCTGCCTCTCCTCTCTCTGTGTAACTCTTTCAAATAAATAAATAAATATTTTTTTTTTAAAGAAAGATATAGCTGGAAGAGCCAAATTGTAAAAAAGCATGGGCTAAAAAGAGAAGGTAAGGATTTAAAATCAGGTTATGTTGCAACACTAGAGGTTGTTAATAAGCGCCCCAAAGATTTAAAAATAACTATCCCTTGCAAACCAAGGCAGTGAAGGAGCCCAAGTTGTTGGTAAAGATTTCTCATTTATAAATAATACTCTATGCTGAGAATAGAATACTGCCACATGTTCATTAGTACTAGGGTTATTAAAGAAATCTATCATTTAACAGAAAAAAAAAAACAAATGATTTTATTCCAGCTTACACTGTAAAAATCAAAACCTCACATGAAATGTATTATGCTTGAAAAAGAGAGCCGACTGGAATGCAAGTGTCAGTGCCTTTATCCTTCATTTAGCTTCATATCTTACGCTTTGCAATGTAACAGTACAATGGGCAGAAGAACTTGGTGAGCAAAGAACACCTCTAGCAGCAACATTCCCTTTTCCTTCCTGACTGAAACCAAGAGCTGAGGTTTTTGCTATTTAATCAGATCATTGGTTTCTTGGAGATAATCAATGTCATCAAGAAGCAGTAGCCAATTTCTGGTTACGACAAAGAAAGCAATACTTAGAGAGACGAGATGCTTGGGACTGCTTTAAGCATTTTTTTTGTCTTGTAAAGCTGTTTGTGTTCACTGCTGGCAGAGCACAAAGCATGATAAATCTCTTTCCATTAAATACACTTAGGGTTTGGGAACTTTATGTTTTCCTACCTGGAAATAGACTCCCTGCTTCTCACCTCACTCTTTTTCCTCATCCTTCCTCCATCTTTAACAAAGCATCTTGCCACCCTAGAATTAACACTGCTGAAAAATGAATTATATTCATATTTCCTTCAGTCAGCAAAAATATTCAGATATTCAGGCTCTTAACAAAAGAAAGGCACAACTCTTGCATATGCCTGTCACCATATCTGTCACGAAAAGGAGATAGTTTTCTTAATGCTTCTGCATTTCTCAATCTCTGACATATGGACATTAGATTGAGTGGTTTGCTGCTGAACATGACTAATTATCATGCTTGGTGATCATTTGCATTTATATAGCACCTTTTATAGAAGGAAATCAAATCATTAAAGCTATTATACTAATGAATGCAAGGCAACAAGTGTCATTACCTCTACATTTGTGATGAGGCAGTGAAGGTCTCAGAGGAACCAAATGAGGAACCAATTAAGTGCAGGTCTCTTATGCACCCCACCAGATTCAAATAGTTCCCCTGGAGCTTAAGGGTCTTAAGAGAATTCCAAAGCTATCTCTTTGATGAGATGATTTTTGAGTTAAATATGATGATGAAGAATTTTAAATTATTTGGATCCCTGATTTTAGATTTTCCTTAAACAAAGCTTGTATTCTAGCTTGGATCTGAAGCACTGGAGCAATCCTTTCTGATATGAGCCCCTATAAAATCCCTTGAATGTAGATACTAAATATCATGTTCTAATCTCTTCTTATATTCTCTCAGCCTCCCTCCCATAGCTTGAGGTTTGCTTGTCCTGCTTTTACAATAGTAAATCAACCTCTTATTACAATTAACTCACTGAATTGAGGAAATGGTACAGCCAGCCCTACAAGGTTCTTAATCACTTGGACACATGAGGTCATTTTTCCTCCTATAGATAACAATCTGATGTACAGTCTTGTCTTGAGGGATTTCTTTTCCAGGAAGACACAGCCCTGAGCAGAATGCAACCACCATGTGCATGGTGCCCCCAGACTACTGGAACCCACTTTACCATCATCAAAATTCCCTAAAGGACATGATATCACTGACCAATTGAAGGAGGATCATGGAACATGGATCAACCAGGAACATGGACACATGTTGAATATTCCCCTTCCAGCCCCAACTTCAATCTATAAGAACCTTTGGCTCTAATACCTCAGGGAACTTGGGCATTGAGGAATTGCTGCCCAGCTCCTTGCTCTTTGCTTTGTAATACACATCTCTTTCTTTCTACCACACTGATGTCAGTGATTGTGCACTGGGCAAGAAGATTGAGTTTTGTGGGTTCTACAGCAATCCCTCCAGCCAGTTTTGGGTTTTTTTTTATATAATTTATTGTAAATATTTACTTTTATCAATACATCCCCAAATTCTATAATAGGGCTGTTGCTCCTGAGACTAAGAGGACTAAATATTTTATTTCACCATGAAATTGAAAGCCTTTGAATGGTTTAAAATTGTAGATGTTCAAGAATAAAAATGACATTAATGTTACCTGCTTTGATCCTCCCCGAATTTCTTCAACCAAGAGATCTATTAGTTTACATGTGATGCCACTCATATCACTGATGAACCCCCTTGAGCAACAGGACAGCTCATTTATTCAGCAGCATTCAATACATACAAAACTTTTGATATGTCTTATCACTATACCCTGAAGGTATAGTGCCCAAGAATAATATAGTCCCTGGACCCAAGCCCCTTTACAGCATCTCTCCCTGTCATTCTGTTAGGATGCTAAAGTACTAGACATAAGGATGTTACCTGCTTTCCCTGGGTAGCATGTCTAAAATGCTGAAAAACTCTGTTCCATCTTTTTACATCTGGTAAACATATTCCCTACATTTCAACAAAATATTTCTTTGCAAGAAACAGCTGTAGTTTTATGAAACCTAATCATTTAAACCTTAAGATTTTTTCTGCCCAACCTTGTGCTTATCTGTCATAAACTCTGAGTTTGTTTATCATTTTCTGGGTTGTTTATAAGTATTATGTATAAGAATTTTTTGCCCATTATTTCCAAACCAGAAGCATGGTAGCACAGGTAAATAGACAGCTACATTTATTTTCTGAATATCTTATAAGTGTTCCTATACGATGGCTTCATATGATAATTTCATGTACCTTCACCATGCTTCTGTTCAAAGATAAGACCTAATATTTTTCAAGTGAAGAATTATTAAGTACTTGGCATATTTTTGGTTACATGTAATTTTTTCATTTCAAAAATGAAAAAAGTTAGGTGAATTTCTCAAGGTCAAAGATCCGTTAGCGATCAGACTTCTAACTGAAGACTCAAAATTGCTAGCAATGAAGAAACATGAAAACTTTCACATTCTCAGGCTACTGATTTTTTTTCTTTCTGCATTGTTTATTTATTTGTGTCAGACTTTTGTGGCTCCAACTAGATTTAGGAGTTGGAATCATAACTCACACTCCCACAACATTTTTATCACACCATTCCCCAGGCATTACTTTGAGGCTCAGTGGTAACTCCCAAGCAATCAAGAACAATTAAATGATTATTGTTCTGGTCCTGAGCTGCTTTTCCACCTGTCACATTAAGATGACGAGTGCTTCCTTATTTATCCCAGGGCAATTTCTTCCTGAAAACTATATAGAATTTTCTGAAAGATGAAATGGAAAGGCCATAAAGACAAAGACAGACTGACTATTCAGGTAGGGTATGATGAAGTCCCCAAGATTCAGGATTTGGTCTTGTCACACCTCAGAATGACATACTCCAAAATATGACATCTAAGCATCCTGAATATTTTAAAAGGAAGGAAATTGAGAAAACTTCAGAAGCGGTAAGGTCATTGATCTCCCTCTCTGCTCTGAAACAGGTCATAAAGGAATTATCTGAACCTCCCTGGAAAGTGGATCATAAGACTCTCATCCCATAGATGCTAGGTAGAATCTTAACAGGTCTTGCTAAGTTCTCTCCAATCCCAATTTATTACCATTAGATCATACTCTTTTGTCCCCCAAACACTTCTATGTGACTATCCATAAAAATATATGGTTTTCTAGGTCTTTGTGTATTGATTTCAGAAGGCTCCTGTGTGTTAAATTTATATTATTTATAAATTAAAATGACATTCTCTTATTAATGAGTTTTTTGTTAATGAGTTATTAGCCTGAACTTTAACATATTCCTTTTTCTCCACTGTGTTCTTCAACTGTAAATAAGTAACATTTTTTCTTTTTAGCATACCCAGAGTTGATTGAGTCTTGAGACTGGCTCCTGTTAGTCATTTCATAAGACATCAATATATAAATTGAATTCCTAAGTGTTAACTTTCATGGAAGAATATAGTTGTTGGTGACTAGAATAATTGTGTTTAAGATTTCATGGGACTAACTTTCTAGTGTCAATGTACAGAGGAAGTTAAATTATTTTTCAAAACCTTGATTATATCAACACATAAAGCATAACAAGAATAAAATAGTATAGAGCTAATGGATGTGAACTTTGGAGTTTAAATTCCAGCTAAATCTGTGATATTAATTAATTTCAGTCTTAATGATTTGTTTGCAAAATCAGTGTAATAACAGTAACTAATTCAGGTATTGTGAGGAACAAATAAGCCCAGAACATAGCTCTAAATACTCAATATATATTAGACATTAAATCAGAGGGTAACTGGAGACAGCTGGAACAGAGGTTCTTATTCCCCATAAGAAAAGAATTTCAGAAGTGAATCAGAAATAAGCAAACTAGCAGAGTTTAATTAAGCAGTGCACCTAACAGGCTAGATGAGCAACTTGGCAAGGAATCAAGAACCCAATGTACATTTAGACTGGGTTTTTATGGGCATGGAGTCTACTTCTCCCAGTTTCTCCCTCCCTCTCCCCCTTCCCCTTCCTTCTGGGATACAGCTGGAAAAAGGGTTTCTGGAAATGAAATTTGTGAAATTCCTTCTTGGGCTTTATCACACAAGGATATAAGACCAAGTAGACCCCTTGGACCAGGCCAGAAGGATCCCCCTAGGATTTTCCCAACAGAAGCACCTGGGACACCTCTATATGGTTATAAGACATTGGCAGGACTTTAGATGTGTAAAAAATAGACTGCTTTTAAATGTTAGCACAATTCTAACATGAAGTTGCAAAGAGTTATTTACGGATCCCAAAGGATATTCCTGAGAAAACTTAGGAGAATAGAGGTAAAGGAGGGATAAGCTTCAGGTTGAACTTTGTATAAATAAGCCCCATAACAAAATGTGATATGTCTTTCTTGACTGGTGCATGTACATCCTGTTATCAAAAGTTGAGTAATATATGAACCCATCAGTCTGAGCCCATTCCCTTAGGGAGGTCAGACATGCCTTTTGAGATGAGCCCCATGTTTGTAAACAAATCCAACAAGAATGACTACAGAAAGTGTTTGCTCTAATCCACTGTTGGTGGGAATGCAAACTGGTTAAGCCACTATGGAAGGCAGTCTGAAGATTCCTCAGAAACCTGAATATAACCCTACCATACAACCCAGCCATAAAACTCCTTGGAATTTACCCAAAGGAAATTAAATTGGCAAACAAACAAGCTGTCTGCCCATTAATGTTTATTGCAGCTCAATTCACAATAGCTAAGACCTGGAACCAACCTAAATGCCCATCAACAGTAGACTGGATAAAGAAATTATGGTACATATACTCTGTAGAATACTATACAACAGTCAAAAAACAATGAAACCTGGTCATTTGCAACAAAATGGAGGAATCTGGAAAACATTATGCTGAGTGAACTAAGCCAGTCCCAAAGGGACAAATATCATATGTTCTCCCTGATCGGCGACAACTAACTGAGCACCAAAGGGGAAACCTGTTGAAGTGAAATGGACACTATGAGAAACAGTGACTTGATCAGCTCTTGTCCTGACTGTTGATGTACAATGTAATACTTCATCCCTTTTAGTATTTTTTTTTTGTTCTAGTACTATTGGTTGAACTCTATAATGAACACACAATTATTCTTAGGTGTTTAAATTTAACTGAAAAGTGATCCCTGTTAAATATAAGAGTGGGAATAAGAGAGGGAGGAGAGGTACAATTTGGGACATGCTCAATCGGACTTGCCCCAAATGGTGGAGTTAGAAACATGCCAGGGGATTCCAATACAATCCCATCAAGGTGGCATGTACCAATGTCATCTCACTAGTCCCAGTGATCAATTTCAGTTCACAATTGATCACACTGATAGGTCTAAGAGTCAAAGGGATCACACAAACAAGACTAGTGTCTGCAAATACTAACTGATAGAATCAAAAAGGGAGAGAACGATCCATCATGGGAAGCAGGATACACAGCAGACTCATAGAATGGCAGATGTCCTAAATAGCACTCTGGCCTCACAATCAGGCTTTCCGATCTGGCTGAAGAGCCCATGAGAGTATCTTAGGCATGGAAAGCCAAGACACTCTGGAAACAAACAAACAAACAAACCAAAATGAAAGATCTCTGTGAGTGAGATTCCAGTGGAAAGAACAGGGCCATCAAAGAAGGAGGTACCTTTCTCTGAAGGGAAGAGAGAACTTCCACTTTGACTATGACCCTGTCTAAATAAGATAGAAATCGGTGAACTCCAAAGGCTTCCATAGCCTTGGCAACTGATGACTAGAGCCTAGGGAGACTACTGACACCATAACAAGAGTGTCAGATTGTTAAGTCAACAACAGGAGTCACTGTGTACTTACTCCTCATGTGGGATCTGTCCTTAATGTGTTGTCCAATGTGAAGTAATGCTATAACTAGTACTGAAACAGTATTTTACACTTTGTGTTTCTGTGTGGGTGCAAACTGATGAAATCTTTACTTAATATATACTGAATCGATCTTCTGTATATAAAGATAATTGAAAATGAATCTTGATGTGAATGGAATGGGAGAGGGAGTGGGAGATGGGAGGGGTGTGGGTGGGAGGGAAGTTATGGGGGGAAAAAGCCATTGTAATCCATAAACTGTACTGTGGAAATTTATATTTACTAAATAAAAGTTTAAAAAAAAAAAGAAAGTGTTTGCTAAGAAGTACAGGCAGCCTCTAGGAAAAAAAAATAAAATAAAAATTAAAAAAAGAAAGTCTTTGCTAGTAGCTCTACTGCAGCCTGAAGTGGACCAATAAAGGGAGTAGTGTTGCTAGAAGTGCAGGTTGGAAGCATATTAGAAGAAAGAGAACAGTAAGAATGTATGAGGGCTTCTTTACTTATCTGGGTTCCATTTAAAATATTCCAGGGCTTCTGTTGACCAAATCACCTTTGATCCAGAGGTGTCTATCTTTAAGGCAGTATGGCTTCACCCCGGCAATGTTTATCCAGCTGGAGATACCAAGCACATTTAATGTTGTAGATATGCAAAGTAAAGAAGGCTATGGTCCTTTCCATATGGGAGTGAGCTGGCACCTGAAGTTGGGGTGGGGAGGGTTCGGGGTGAAGATTTGAATAAATGCACAGACTGGAATTCTGCCTTGCCATATGTCCATAGTCTAAGACTGGATTTTGAAACAGAGCTAAAGAAATAAAGTATTTGACAACATTATTTGTTTCTGTATCTAGCTGATATCTGAGTGAAGGAAGGGCTTCCAGAAGGAGCCTCAAAGGGACTTATGGATAGCTGGGAGGTGGGCCCTGTCCTAATTCTGAACAGGCAAATTTGGAGAATTAAACGCCAGTTTGGTTGGTTTCCTGGCAATGTCTTCTTAGATTTGCCTTTAGGTTTTTGTTAACCCTTTCAATTTTACTAGAATTTGGGTAATGAAAGAAAGACATTATCACATTGTAGTGACCTTGAGATGGGAAAGGGCTAACTTTTTAAGGAATATTTGGGCTACTTTCTGAGCTCCTTCAGTTTTGATTGGGAAGGCTTCTGTCCATACAGTAAAGATATCCATGAGAAGAAGCAGGTATTTGTAGATTTGGTAGAGCAAAAAGCTGTGTAAACTCTATTTGCCAATCTTCTCCTGGTTAGAAAGTCTTAAGTTTAATTAAGGGTGGATGTTGGGACCACTGGAGATTATTTATAGTGCACAAGTGTGTAATTTTGGCAGAATGGACAGTTTTTGTAGGGCCCTTTCCAGAAAACAATTTACCACATATTTCCTTAATTTGTGTCTCTCAAAATGGCAAAAATCATGACATCCTTTTATGTTTTCATTGTTAGCCCTAAAGAAGATATGCTATGTCCTCTCACTAACTCCGTCTCCCATTGTTTTGAGGTATCCCTGCACTTTGGCCCAGGCCTTTTCCCCTAGGGTATATGGAGGGGTTCCGTTTTCCTTGAGGACTGTTTGGATTATATGCCAAAATGGGCAGGTGAGTGGTGACATTCTTATTAACCATTGAGTCTGTGAAAGAATTACCTGAAGAAATGTCATCTGGCCCCTTTTCATGGCCTCTGGTGTGCATATATTGCCTACTTCACGGAGGTTGAGATGTATATTTGCTTGCCTCTGAGGGACTGATACAGGAGCTTTGCCATTTTCCCTTTCCTAAAGATCTATAGTTTGTAATATTCTGTTAGTTGGTGAAATGTATGGAATCGCCTTATGATTGTAGAAAGAATTTGTTGTATACACTGTCTCCTCTCTGAAGGCAGTGTTCATTTCCCAGGGGAGAGAATAAGCTCCAGTTAACTTCCTGATAGACCAGATGTACTTTCTCCTTGGACACTTGGTAGCCACATTCTGCCAGGGATTTAAGTGGTACTAGTTAAGTGTCCAAAATTGAAGTCTCAGGTAGGGGAACAGATGAATGAGCCATCTCCATCTTGGATTGTCTTTGAGGCACTCCACAAAGGCCTGCACAAATAAGTGTGGCAACACTGTCCTCGTTAGCTATTGCTTTAAGCTTTATTTGCTAACCCATTAAAAGGCAATTAGAAACTGACAGGAAAGATCTATAGGAATGCAGAAAAAGGCATCCTAAGATCTAAGATTGAAAACTACTTATTCCCAGGTGGTATTTCCCTTAAATTCCTGTGGAAGTTGAGTTCTATGGAATAAATGGGTATTACTGCCTCATGAACAGCTTGCAAATCTTGAACTAGGCTATATTCCATGGTTTTGTTGTTGTTGTAGTTATTGTTGCTGCTGTTGTCATTTTATTTCTGGTAGAATGGGTGTATTTCAATGAGACTTGCCTGATTTTAACAACCTGTGCTGGAGAATTTGGGAAACTATTAGGGACTTTAAGCATAACAATAATAATCTTGGACTTTTAAGGCCAAGCCAGGATTTCTAATGCCCAGATGTTGGGTTGACTTGTAGGTCTCTTCAAACATACTAAGCTATAAGGTGGTCTGTGATGGCATGTGACAATAATGGGAATTCAACTGTCTTTAAGTGCTGAGAAGTTCATACCAGTTCCTAACTTGCTTAGAATGTCCCTTTCCAGAAGGCCATGGGACATTTAGCCCTTACAGAGAACAGGTGGGGGAATAATGTCTGCTCTCAGAGACAATACAGAGGGATCTTGGAGCTCGTTAGGGAAGGTACTTCATTGACTCACATTATCTGTCTGGACTGGGAAGAGAGCTGGCCCAAAAACATTTTGAGAAGAGTATGCAGATCCCATATCAAAAAGAAAATGATTTAGGCTCTGTCCCCTCAATAGCAATGGTCAACTTGGGAGCCAGGCAGAGTAAAACGCTTCCTCAGCTTAGGGCCAAGGGGTCTGTAGTTCAGACCTGGGAGTTCTTCAAATCTTAAGGTAGTTCCATTTCTAGTAGTCCAGTTTTATAGAGTGGGCAAGGCTTTTTTTGGAGTACAAGTTTTGTCACAACAGCTGTTTGCCAAATACACATACTTCTTGCATTAATCACAAGTGTCATTTAGGCAGGAACTGGCCTTGTCAGGTTTTTCGAATGGCCGATCACCATGTAGAGCAGCTATCAGTAGAGCCTGAGGCATGTCTTTTCATTGTTTTTTTTTTTTTTTTTTTTTCCTAGCTCTCTCATCTTTCCTTGGTCTCTGTTCAAGTGCACCGTGGAGGCAGCCTTAGGATGTCAGTCAAGTAATAATTGGTCTCAACCCAAGTTTTTCAAGTTTTCTTCTAATATCAGTGATGACATGTGCTATAAATATATCCTTTAGCACTATATCCTTCAGCAAGGAGTGGGGATCTGCATATTTTGTGAAGTTCTCTTTAAGCCTCCTTAAAAAGGCAGTAAGATTTTCCCTGGATTTGTTTCATGGCTGCTAGTTTATTAAAGTTTATTGAGAACATCTTTCTGGCACATAATCCTGATAGTATACAAGTCCATCTATGATCTTTGAGACCTTGTTCTTCAAGAGTATAATAATCTCATTTAGGGTCATCCATTGGCAGGGCTGTATTTTAAATTGGATACCCTTGGTTTTGCCTATATAAGATATTTGCATAATTATAGATATGCTGGGACATTTGTTTGTCTTTTCTATGAGTTAAGACAGTGACAACGAGGAGACTTACGTCCTGCCATTAAAGGTCAAACAGGGCAATCACCTTATACCTATAGTTTTTCAGGGCCATCAGTGAAAATTTTCATTTCCTTTTTAATTTGGTTTAAGTCTTGAATTGAAAGGGGGACTTGTATTTTGACAGGGCCATTTTTTCCTGCTGCCTCCTATAGGGGATATAATCTACTGGCTTTTTTTTTTTTAAACTTTTATTTAATACATATAATTTTCCAAAGTACGACTTATGGATTACAATGGCTTCCCCCCCATACCGTCCCTCCCACCCACAACCCTCCCCTTTCCCACTCCCTCTCCCCTTCCATTCACATCAAGATTCATTTTCGATTATCTTAATATACAGAAGATCAGCTTAGTATACATTAAGTATGGATTTCAACAGTTTGCTCCCACACAGAAACATCAAGTGAAAAATAATAGATGATTTTTTTTAAATGATGATGAAATCAGAGCAGACCTATTGTCATGTTTAATCCCAGTGAGAGTCAAGTTGGGAATTGATAATTTCTTTTTTTTTTTTTTTTTTTTTTTTTTTTACAGAGGATCAGTTTAGTATGCATTAAGTAAGGATTTCAACAGTTTGCACCCCCATAGAAACACAAAGTGAAATATATTGTTTGAGTACTCATTATAGCATTAAATCTCAATGTACAGCACATTAAGGATAGAGATCCTACATGAGGAGTAAGTGCACAGTGACTCCTGTTGTTGACTTTACCAATTGACACTCCTGTCTATGGCATCAGTAATCTCCCTATGCTCCAGTCATGAGTTTCCAAGGCTATGGAAGCCCTCTGAGTTCTCCAACTCTTATCTTGTTTAGACAAGGTCATAGTCAAAGTGGAGGTTCTCTCCTCCCTTCAGAGAAAGATACCTCCTTCTTTGATGACCTGTTCTTTCCACTGGGATCTCACTCGCAGAGATCTTTTGCCAGAGTGTCTTGGCTTTCCATGCCTGAAATACTCTCATGAGTTCTTCAGCCAGCTCCGAATGCCTTTAGGGCTGATTCTGAGGACAGAGTGCTATTTAGGACATCTGCCATTCTATGAGTCTGCTGAGTATCTCACTTCCCATGTTGGATCACTCTCCCCTTTATTTACTCCATCAGTTAGCGTTAGCAGGTACTAGACTTGTCTATGTGCTCCCTTTGACTCCCAGTCCCTTCACCATGACCAACTGTGAACTGAAACTGATCACCTGGAACAGTGAGATGGCATTGGTACATGCCACCTCGATGGGATTGAATTGGAATCCCCTGGTATGCTTCCAACTCCACCACTTGGGGCAAGTCAGCCTGAGCATGTCCCAAATTATACATCTCTTCCCTCTCCCATTCCCACCACCATGTTCAACAGGGATCACATTTCAGTTAATTTTCAACACTTAAGAATAACTGTGCATCAATTACAGATCTAAACCAGTCATATTAAGTAGAACAGATAAAAAAACTACTAAGAGGGATAATGTATTTAGTTGTTCATTAACAGTCAGGGCTATGCTGATCAAGCCACAATTTCCCATAGTGTCCACCTCACTCCAACAGGTTTCCCTCTTGGTGTTCAGTCAGACGTCACCGATCAGGGAGAACATATGGTATTTGGGACTGGCTTATTTCACTCAGCATGATGTGTTCCAGATTCCTCCATTTTGTTGCAAATGACTGGATTTCGTTGTTTCTTACTGCGGTATAGTATTCTAAAGAGTACATATCCCATAATTTCTTTATCCAGTCTATCGTTGATGGGCATTTAGGTTGGTTCCAGGTCTTAGCTATTGTGAATTGAGCTGCAAAAAACATTAGGGTGCAGACCTCTTTTTTATTTGCCAATTTAAATTCCTTTGGGTAAATTCCAAGGAGTGGGATGGCTGGGTCGAACGGTAGGGTTATCTTCAGGTTTCTGAGGAATCTCCAGACTGACTTCCATAGTGGCTTGACCAGTTTGCATTCCCACCAACAGTGGGTTAGTCTCCCTTTTTCCCCACATCCTCGCCAGCATCTGTTGTTGGTAGATTTCTGCATGTGAGCCATTCTAACCGGGGTGAGGTGAAACCTCATTGTGGTTTTGATTTACATTTCCCTGATTGCTAATGACCTTGAACATTTTTTCATGTGCCTGTTGGCCATTTGGATTTCCTCTTTTGAAAAATGTCTATTGAGGTCCTTGGCCCATCTCTTAAGTGGGTTGTTGGTTTTGTTTTTGTGGAGTTTCTTAATCTCTTTGTAGATTCTGGTTATTAACCCTTTATCTGTTGCATAGTTTGCAAATATTTTTTCCCATTGAAGAATGAAGGTGAAATAAAGACTTTTCATTTCAAACAGAAATTGAAAGAATTTGTTGCCACTCGTCCAGCCCTGCAAAAGATGCTAAAAGATGTGTTACACACAGAAACACAGAAACACGGTCATCAATATGAAAGAAGGTAAAGAAAGGAAACCAAGGAAGGAAACCTCACAGCAAAAGATCACAGGGAATTCAAAGCATATATTAGAACTTATCTTTGGCAAATGGCAGGGCAAAGTTACCACTTATCATTAGTCACTTTGAACGTGAATGGCCTGAACTGTCCAGTTAAAAGGCACCGATTGGCTGATTGGGTTAAGGAACAAAACCCATCTATTTGCTGCTTACAAGAAACACATCTTTCCAACAAAGATCCATACAGACTGAAAGTGAAAGGCTGGAAAAAGATATACCATGCCAACAGAAATGAAAAAAGAGCGGGCGTAGCCATCTTAATATCGGACAACATAAACTTTACCACAAAAACTGTTAAGAGAGACAAAGAGGGACACTATATCATGATTAAGGGATCAATTCAACAGGAAGATATAACAATTATCAATGTATATGCACCTAACTACAGGGCACCAGTTTATCTAAAAGATTTATTAACGGACTTAAAGGGAGACTTAGACCCCAATACAGTAGTACTGGGGGACTTCAATACTCTACTGGCTTTTATATTTGGTGGCATGGGCTGATCCCCAAGAGGGAACAGACCTTGTATCAGGAAGGAGAAAGTACAGGGAGTCTTTAATTCTTACAGCCACATTTTCTTGTAGTTCTTTTGGCTCTGAATCACAATGGTTGATTAAGTAAAGCTAACAAGGCTGGGTCTAGCCTACAACTTTTACAGATTTTATGATTTTCTTTAACTGTCAAAAGGACTTATACATAAGGAATTCTGTCTATTTATTGTGCCCAGCAAAATAGATCTAGCTGTAACATGGTATTATAACATATGCTCCTTGGTTTTCCAAGATGGTGGAAGAGGGAGAGAGCTTACTGCTCTTGTCTAAGCAAAGATAGTTTTTAAAAAGTGGAGAGAATGCAATCTCAGGAAAGAGTTAGGGAGAAAATGGCAGAGAAAACTCCAAGGAGATTAAAGAAACAATGTGGGCTGGCACCGTGGCTCAATAGGCTAATCCTCCGCCTAGCAGCGCCAGCACACCAGGTTCTAGTCCCAGTCGGGGCACCGGATTCTGTCCCAGTTGCCCCTCTTCCAGGCCAGCTCTCTGCTATGGCCCGGGAGTGCAGTGGAGGATGGCCCAAGTGCTTGGGCCCTGCACCCCATGGGAGACCAGGATAAGTACTTGGCTCCTGCCATTGAATCAGCACGGTGTGCCGGCCACAGCGCACTGGCTGCGGAGGCCATTGGAGGGTGAACCAACGGCAAAGGAAGACCTTTCTCTCTGTCTGTCTCTCTCTCACTGGCCACTCTGCCTGTCAAAAAAATAAAAAATAAAAAAGAAAGATACAATGTGGACCTAAGTGGAGTGCTTGGACATGTACAACTCAGGACCCCAGCAGCTGAGAGCCTCAGCACCAGCATTGGAGAGTGAGGTAAGATAAGATTGCAGTAGCCCAAGCCACTGGCAATAAAGCTGCAGGAAGAGCCTGATGAGAGTCTAGCTTGGAACCCCATGAGTGTACCTGCCAACATAGAAGGGAAAAAAAGTGGCACATTTCTCTCTCCCTGAACCACCTGGGAATGCCATCCTGTAAATAGTATCACCACACATTCCTAATGAGAAATATAGCATTAAAAAAGAATAAGCAAGAAAATATGATGCCCATAAAAGAACACAACACTTCATAGAATGTCAAGATGAAGAGACTGATGAAATGCAAGAAACAGAATTCAACAAATTGGTTGTAGGATTACTTAGAAATAATCAGAAGCAAACTCATGAACTAAAGAAATCTGTATATGACATGAATAAAAATTTCTCCCATGAAATCAAGACTTTAAAAAGAGATTAAAATGAAATACTGGAAATGAATAATTCAATAGAACAAATAAAAATATGCTAGAAAGTTTTTAGAACAGACTAGTGAGGCAGAAGAAAGAATATCCGAGTTAGAAGACAGATCTCTGGAATTCTTACAGTCAGACCAAGAAAAAGAAGAAAAAATTTGAAAACTAAAAAAACAGTGTTGGATATTTATGGGATACTATTAAATAACCCAACATATGGGAATTAGGAGTTCCTAAAGGCATGGAAAAAGAAACAGATTAGACGGCAGTTTTAGTGAAATAATTTCAGAAAACCTCCCTAATTTGGAGCAAGAAAGGGATGTCAAGTACAGGAAGCACATGGAACTCTTAATAGATATGACCAGAAAAGATATTCACTGTAACACATTATAGTCAAACTTTCCACAGTAAAACAGAAAATATTCTAAAATGTGCACAAGAGAAACACCAGATTACTTTCAGAGGATTTTCAATTAGGCTCACAGTTCACTTCTCATCAGAAACCCTACAGGTTAGTAGGGGATGACGAGATATATTCCAAGTCTTAAGAAAAAAAAAAACTGTCAACCCAGAATACTGTACCTTGGAAAGCTCTCACTTATCAATGACGGTGAAATAAAGACCTTACATAATAAACAGAAATTGGAAGAATCTGTCACCTCTCATCCAGCCTTACAAAAGTTGCTTCCTTAAGTTTGTGCTACATACAGAAACACAGAAATATGGACATAAACATGAGAGAATTTGAAGGCAGAAAATCTCCTATCAAAAGTACAAAGGAAATCCACAGTAAACAACAATAATATTTATGGAAAACTGGCAGGGCAAAGTCCTTACTTATAAATAGTCACCTTGAATGCAAATGGCCTCAACTCTCCAGTTCAAAGATAGAGACTGGATGAATGGATTAAAAAACAAGACACATCTATTTTCTGCCTACAAAGAACACATCTCACCAACACAAGTTGGTGCACACTGAAAGTGAGAAGATGGAAAAAGACATTCCAGTCTAACAGAAACCACAAAAGAGCTGGTGTAGCAATCCTAATATCAGACAAAATAGACTTTAACAAAAAAAACTGTTAAAAGAGACAAATAAGGGCACTATATAATGATTAGGGGATCAATTCAACAGGAAGATCTGACTATTATAAAGGCATATGCACTGAATTACAGGGCACCTAGCAATTTATAAAAAATGTTAATGTTCTAAAGGGGGACATAGACTCCAATAGTAATGGTGGACTATAATACTCCACTTTCAACAATGGACAGATCAACCAAACAGAAAATCAGCAGGGAAACAGAATTGATTAACACTAAAGACCAAATGGACCTAATGGAAATCTATAGACCTTTTCATCATATAAATGCAAAATACACATTCCTCTCACCAATGCAAGGGACGTTTTCTAGGACAGATCACATACTAGGTCATAAAACAAGTCTCAGCAAATTTAAAAAAGTCAAAATCATACCATGCATCTTCTCTGAGCACATGTAATGAAGCTGGAAATCACCAACTAAAAAATTTCTAGAACATATGTAAATGCATGGAGACTGAACAACATGCTCCTAAATGAACTGTGGGTCATTGAAAAAATCAAAATAGAAATATAAAATTTCTGGAAATGAATGAAGATGACAATACACATATAAAAACTTATGGGCTAGAGTAAAAGCAGTGTTAAGAGGAAAGTTTATAGCAATTGGTGCCTACATCAAGAAATTGCAAAGGCATCAAATAAATGAGCTATCAATGTATCTCAGGGACCTAGAAAAACAACAGTAAACCAAGCCCAAAACTAGTAGGAGAAAAGATAATTAAAATTGGAGAAGAAATACACAAATTTGAAATAAACAAACAAAAACAAAAGGCCAGAAAAAAAGCTGCTTTTTTGAAAAAATAATGAAATTGACACACCATTGGCCCAACCAAAAAATAGATGAGAAGGCCCAAATCAATAAAATTAGAGATGAAAAAGGAAATGTAATAACAGACATTGCAAAAGTAAAAAATAATCATCAGAAATTACTACCAAGAGCTGTATTCCAACAAAACAGAAAACCTAGAAAAAATGGATAGATTCCTGAACACATACAACCCACCTAAATTGAGCCATGAAGACACAGAAAATCTAATCAGACCAATAACCAAGATGGAAATTGAATCGATAATAAATACCCTCCTAGCAAAAAAAAAAAAAAAAAAAAAAAACAAAAAACAAAAAACAAAAAAAACCAGGACTGGATGGCTTTATTGCTGAATTCTACCATACATTTAAAGAAGAACTATCTTGAATTCTTCTCAAGATATTCAAAACAATTGAAAGGGAGGGGAACCTCCTAAACCCCTTTATGAATCTATCATCACCTTAATTTCTAAGCCTGAAATAGATGCAACAGTGAAAAAGAACTACAGATCAATTTCCCTGATAAACATAGACTCAAAAATCCTCAGCAAAATACTGGCCAGTTGAATACAACATCATGGCACAAAGATCATTCATTAGGACCAAGTAGGCTTTATCCCTGGTCTTTGGGGTGATTCAACATCTGCAAATCAATCACTTGATACATCATGTTAACAAATTGAAGAACAAAAACAATATGATTATCTCAATAGATGCAGAGAAAGTATCTGATAAAATACAACACCCTTTCATGATGAAAACTTTAAGCAAACTGGGTATAGAAGGAACATTCCTCAATACAAACAAGGCAGTTTATGACAAACCCATGGCCAGTGTACTATTGAATGGAGAAGAGTTGGGTGCATTCTCACCGTGATCTGGAACTAGATAAGGATACCCGGTCTCACAGTTGCTATTCGATATAGTCCTGAAAGTTTTAGTCAGAGCCTTTAGGAAAGAAAAAGAAATCAAAGGCATACAAATTGGTAAGGAGGATGTCAAACTATCTCTGTTTTCAGATGACATGATTCTATAGGGGATCCAAAAGATTCCACTGAAATACCATTGGAACTCATAGAAGAGTTTGGTAAAGTAGCAGGATATAAAATACAAAAAAATCAATAGCCACAGCTATTGAGAATGCCACAGCTGAGAAAGTACTTCTAAGATCAATGAGATTCACAATAGCTGACAAAAAAATCAAATATCTTAGAATAAATTTAACAAGAATGTTAAATATCTCTATGATGGGAATTACAAAACATTACAGAAAGACGTATAAGACACAAAAAAAAAATGGAAAAATCTTCCATGTTCATGTATTGGAAGAATCAATATCATCAAAATATCTGTACTTCTAAAATTAACTTACAAATTCAATGTGATACCAATCAAAACACCAAGGACATTTTTCTCAGATATAGAAAAAATGACTTTGAACTTCTTGTGGAAACACAAGAGACTCTGAATACCTAAAGTAATCTTATACAACAAAAACAAAGCTAGAGGCATCACAATACCAGATTTCAAGACATAGTACAGGGCAGTTATAATCAAAAGAGCCTGGTTCTGGTACAAAAACAGATGAACAGACAAATGGAACAGAATAGAAATGTCATAAATCAACCCACAAATCCACAACCAACTTATCTTAGACAAAGAAGCTAAAATCAATCCTTGGAGCAAGGACAATCTCTTCAACAAATGGTGCTGGAAAAACTGGATTTATACATGCAGAAGTATGAATCAAGAGCCCTAACTCATACCTTACACAAAAATCCACTCAAAATGGATTAAAGACCTAAATCTATAACCCATGCCATCAAATTACTAGAAAACATTGGGGAAACTCTGCAAGACATTCTCATCGGCAAAGAATTCTTGGAAAAGATCCCAGAGGAACAGGCAATAAAAGTCAAAATTGACAAACGGGATTACATCAAATTGAGAAGTCTCTGCTCTGCAAAAGAAACTTTCAATAAAATGAAGAGGCAACTGACAGAATGGGAGAAATTATTTGCAAACTATGTACCTAATAAAGGATTAATAACAAGAACGTATAATGAGCTCAAGAAACTCCACAATATAGAAACAAACAATCCAATTAAAAAATGGGCCAAAGAGTTAATCAGGTATTTTTCAAAAGAAGAAATCCAAATGGCGAACAGACAAAAGAAAAAAAATCACTAGCCATCAGGGAAATACAAATCCAAACCACAGAGAGGTTTCACCTCATCCCCATTAGAATGTCTTTCATACAGAAATCAACAAACAATAAATGCTGGTGAGGATGTGGAGAAAAAGGTATCCTAATCCACTGTTGGGTGGAATGGAAACTGGTACAGCCACTATTGAAGACAGAAGGGAGATAACTGAGAAATCTGAATATAAACCTACCATATGATCCAAGCATCTCATTCCTGAGAATTTACCCAAGGAAAATGTAATCAGCATACGAAAGATTTATCTGTACCCTCATGTTTACCACAACTCAATTAACAATACCTAAGATAAGGAATCAACCCAAATGCCTCTCAACTAAAGACTGGATAAATAATTTATGGGTTATGCACACCATGGAATACTGCATAGGGGTAAATAAAAAATGAAACCTTGTTATTTGCAACAAAATGGATGAAATGGGAAAACACCATCCTTAGTAAATTAAGCCAGTCCCAAACAGCCAATTACCATATGTTCTCCCTGATCTGTGATGACTAATAGGTCACCTAAAATGTAATCTATAGAAGTGAAATTAATACTTTGAGATGCAATGACTTTGAATAGCCCTTGTCTCTACTGTTGAGGAAGAGTTTTTTGTTTGTTTTCATGCAATTTGTTGAACTTTTTTTAGTATAGAGTTAATTTTATGTGTGTAAAGTTAATTCAAAACAGATCTTATTAAAAAAGAAGATTGGGAATAGGAAAGGGAGGAGGAAGTGGGGTGGGGCTGTGGCTTGAAGGGTGGTTATGGTGTGAAGAACCACTATTGTCCTAAAGTTGTGTTTATGAAATGCATGAAGCATGTATTCCTTCAATAAAATTTTCTGGGAAGAAAGTGAAACATCAAAAAAATAATATATGCTCACACTCTCTGGTCACATTTCCTTGTCCCCTAATTTATAGTGTGATCATGCCATGTTACAGACAAAGATTAGTCACTTCTTTCTTTAAAGTTTGAGAAATCAAACTGTGGCCAATTTTTGATAATACATCCTAGTGGAGAGGCTCATGGTATAAATTCACTTTCCTATCTGGAAGAGAATAGAGAAAAAATAGGAGCAATGAGTAAGGCAATCCTGTCCATTCCCAAGAAAAAAGGGGAGAAAGTTACCCCTGTTTTGACCACCTCACCTAGGGAAAAAATAACCTGGCTCAGTTCTTTTCCTGGGCTTCCAGACATAATAAATCTTGCTATGTAGTATGACAGCATCTGCCTCCGCATCCCTTCTTTTGGGAGCTTTTCCTCCCGTCTTTTGATGCATATTCTGATGTGGCACCAAGTGGTTATTTAGTGCTTTCTATGCCTGAGCCTCTGTCAATCTCAGATAATAGTATAAAAGAATCCAGCCTACTTGGAACTAGATGGTGGATATGCTCATTTATTCAATTGTTTTTATTTCTTCTAAGCTGACATATGGCTGCCAGCTTAAGAAGGGTAGATAAGTGAACCAGAGCACGTGTATAGCTTCTGGATAACTCCTGTTCTCCACACGGCTGCCCTGTCCCTGTGACAGAGACTCCCCATGGGCTCGTCATCCTGACTCCTAGGCAGATGAGTAACATCCTCCCCTCTGGGACTTTAAACCTCTGCACCAGGAGGCAGTAGGTGCCTGAAGAGGGCAGAGGAGGGTTGCAGGTGAAGATAGGGATTCTGCATGGGAATATGCCAGACCCCCAACTCATCCATGCCAACCTGGCTGCTAGCAGGTCCAAGATGAGGGGAGGAGCACATATAACTGCAACCCTCCACACACATGCACAAACACACATACACATACACAACACAACATGAGCTCACTCAAATTTCTCTTTTTCTCTCCTGACTTTGCAGCATAAATGCTAAGGTAAAGCAGGGTGATTGATGACCCTGTGGAAGAGGGGTCTGCTTTGAAACCAAGTCTCTAAATGAAAGATCTCTGTGAGTGAGATCACAGTGGAAAGAAGGGGCCATCAAAGAAAGAGGTAGCTTTCTCTGAAGGGAGGAGAGAACTTCCACTTTGATTATGGCCTTGTCTGAATAAGGTCGGAGTTTGTGAACTCAAGAAGCTTCTATAGCCTTGGCAGCTAGTGACAAGAGTCTCAGTTGATTACTGACATCATAAATAAGAGTGTCAATTGTTAAATCAACAACAGGAGTCACTGTGCACTTACTCCCCATGTAGGATCTCTGCTCTTAATGTGTTGTACTATGCGAAGTAACAGTAAAACTAGTATTCAAACAGTAAAAAAATAAAAAAAAAAACTGAAGACAGTCTAAGTGCATAGGTCATTTAATGATGAAACTAATATTGATAACAGCATATAGGTTTTTGTTCCCTTTTCTGACCTCTAGTATAACTTATTGTCTAAACCAATAGGGCAGTGAGATAAATGGTTATATAATTATAGCTCTGAAGTCACATTACCTGGGTTCACATTTATATTCCCACTTACCAGTTGTGAAAAACTAGGCAAGTTGCATATATATTTCTTCTGAGCTTTTCTTTCCTTTTCTGAATAATAAGATAAATAGCAGTTACATCATAGACGTAATATGGAAAACTGTTAAGAATACCATCCAGCACAGAATAATCATTCAATTACTTATATATTATTCATCAACATGAAGCTCAGACTAGAATAACTATTCAGTACTGTTTATCATTAACATTATTGTTTTCTTTATTGCCTCATTTAACACTGAAGAAGGCTGTGTTTATTTGCATTTTTGTGTATATCTGGTGTAAAACTTCAATGATACAATAAAGGACATGAAAGCAAAAAAACAATAAAATTAAAAAAAGAAACTAGGTTTCAAGAGTGGTGACTGACCCAGGCAGATAGGCAACATTGTTGTTATGGTTAGTCTGGAAGATTGTAAAAGGCTCCAGGTCTATTTTTTTTATTAAGATTACAAAGATGCCTGATAAAATTTCACCAGAAAAATCAGATCTTTATATATGTTATACATTCTCTAACATATTTATATCACATCAACACAATATCTATATAAACACAATATATGCTTGTATCATTTTATAATCCAACAAAGCATTGCATACAATCCAATTTGCTTAACTACCTATTGTCTCTCCAGGACAGAGTCATGTTCTTTGCCTTTTCCAGGGATCCTGCTAGAAATCTAAAAGTCTAAAGACTCAATTTAGAACATTAAATCTAAAAAATAGTGTCAAATGTTTAAAATAATTGGTTAAATACTATATCAGATTATTGCAGAAGTAATAATCTATTTAATAAGGTTGTTTTAGCTAGAGTTGAGGGCTGGATTTAATCAGTTATAAGTTGATTACTCAAATATTTTCAAATAGGCAGATACTCTTAACTCATTTGAGACTCAGTTCTCTCCAAACAAGCAAAACTACTCAAAAAACACAACGTAGAACATGAAAAACCTTCAACAGGATACGCAAAATCCTTGTTTCTGAGGGACATTATGGGGGGGAAGCCATTGTAATCCATAAGCCGTACTTTGGAAATTTATATTCATTAAATAAAAGTTAAAAAAAATCCTTTTTTCCCCAGTCACTTAGAAAAGCAAAGCAGGGCCAGTGCTGTGGCTCAGTGGGTTAAAGCCCTGGCCTGAAGCACCAGCATCCCCTATGGGCACCGGTTCTAATCCCGGCTGCTCCTTTTCTAATCCAGCTCTCTGCTATGGCCTGGGAAAGCAGTAGAAGATGGCTCAAGTCCTTGGGCCCCTGCACCCATGTGGGAGACCTGGAAGAGGCTCCTGGCTCCTGGCTTCGGATCGGCGAAGCTCTGGCCATTGTGGCCATCTGGGGAGTGAACCAGAGGATGAAAGACCTCTCTCTCTGTCTCTACCTCTCTCTGTAACTCTGTCTTTCCAATAAATAAAGTAAATCTTTTTAAAAAAAAAAGGCAAAGCTAAACTTTGAATAATGGGATTTGCACATGACATCATCCTATTACTTAGACCAATTTATGTATATCAAAATCCGGAGGTAGAGAATCAGGTAATCTTGTTATCTGGACTTCTAAGATACAGGAGATGAAAAAAAAAAGTCAATTAAATACAAACTGTAGAGAAGAGGAAAAGCTGCAGTCTAGCAGGTGGTTTGAAAGGGTTAAGGACAAACAGATTTTGAAACTCTTCTGCAAGCATAAACAGGAAACCTGGATTCTTTCAAATAATAGGGTCAAATTAAACTGGGTGTTGGCCTCAGCTGCAGCATTGCTACTCCCTACCCAACATTTGAGAACCAGGAGTAGGATAGTGGATAGACATTGGTCATGTCACAAACAACACTGGTCAGGAGAGATGAGGTAGCAAGTTTTGAAGAGGAGAGAGGAGTAGGTCTCCATAGATATTCCGGATGGGACTGGTCATTAGGAGTGGAAGGTATATTCTATGGAGTATGGACACTGTCTTCAGGACCATGGATAGTGCAATCTTCCCTATTCCAATCCCAGCTTATCCTAACATGGAAGTCTTGTAGCAAATGCCCAAGTGGTACTTAACTGCTCAACCCATGCCTGCATAAGCGCAGTGAAAACAGACTGTGGCTCCCACTGAACAATACAGAAAAGGAAGGAAACAGAGTAGAAGTAGGCTAGACATTGAGCATTCCTCAAGCCCATAGGTGAAGTTGTTTGGATTTACTGCCATTCTGGATCTCTCTAGGTTGTCTTGTCAAAAATATGTTAATGGAGATAGCTGGAACAGAAGTTTTTGTCTCCCTTTAAGAAAATATTTTTCAGATGAGACAGAGATTGGTGGTGAGCGAGATCAAAAAGCTTAATGAAGTATATCCACAGGCCAGGTAGTCAACTAAGCAAGAAACTAGATGTCCAATCTGCATTTTTACTGGGGTTTATATAGGCATGGAGTTCACTTCTTTCCACCATGTCTCTTCTCCCATCCCTCTTCTTCTGAGATATTGTTGATCAAAAGTCTTTTAGACATAAAACTTGTGAAATTACTCCTGGGACTTTATCACACAATGTTTTCAGGCCAAAAACCCTCTTGGCACTTGGTCAGGAAAATTCCTCTGGAATGTTCCCAGGAGAGGCAGTTGGGACCCTTCTACAATGTTATTGAAATGGGTAAGGTTTTTGATGTGTAAATACTCTTCTGCTTCCAAAGCATTATTCTGAAGTTGCTACATTCCTGCCCATATGAACCTCTTGGTTTTTATTTGCCCCACATATAGGCTCATATCTACCTTGTTACCTAGCAAGAGTAAACATATTTACTCAATCAAAAATATACTTCATATAGACTCCCTTAAATCTGATGAACTCTCTGAGATCATAGTAACATTTACCACTCTGGGACAGAGAATGGAAGTTCAGAAAATTAAACATTCTCCTTTGGGCAACTTTAACTAGGCTTCCCCAGATTCTTACCTTTTCTCATCATCCCACTGGCAAACTTTTCATCACTGCAAGTTTCAACTTTTCTCTTAACTGCTTCTTCACGACTCCATTCATGTAGTCATGATGGGTTTGAGATGCTACTACATTGTCTACACTAGGTATTTGTAAACCATGAATTGGAATGAGACATTTTTTATATGCAAAAAAATCTTATTAATTAGTGAATGATATAAATAGGTTCGGTTTAAAGCTGGCTTTAAATAATCACCCAAAAACTAGTCTGTGATCACATATGGATATGTGCTCACTGGATCTGCATACAGCTATGTTCTCCTGTAAGACAGTCAATAGCTACATATGGCTACCAGCATTAGACCTTATTGAAATGTGCTATAAATGAAAAATGCACACAATCACAAATAGTTTAACATGAAAGATGTAAACTATAACATGAATACATTTCAGTATTGATTATAAGTCAAAAATGAGTGTGTTATTGATGCATTAGATTAAACAAACTACATTATAAAATCAAAGGGCAGCTATTGTGACAAAGTGGGTTAAGCTGCCACTTGAGAAATTTGCATCCCATGTCCAAGTGCTTGTTTTGACTATTGGTTACCCTGCACTTCTGATCCAGCTTCCTGGAGGCCATAGATGACAGCCCAATACTTGGGCCCCTGCCACCCATGTGGGAGACTGGAATCAAGTTCCTGGTTCCTGGCTTTGGCCTGGTCCAGCCCCAGCTATTGTGGGCATTGGGGAGTGAATCAGCCAATAAAACATCTCTCTCTCTTGGTTTCTTAGTCTCTTTCTCTGTCACTCCTTTTAAAAAATTGTTGTTAATATAAGGAGAACAGATTTCATGTATTTCATAGGTACAATTCTAAGAAGATATTTCTCTCCAACCCTCAAACTCCCTCTTTTTTTCCTTTATTTTTCTTGAATTTTTGCAAAAACTTAATTTTAGCACACTCTATAATCTCAGGCTTAATGCACCACTAACCATTATATTCAACAAGTAAAAAACATAAAGACTACATTTCCACAGGAGTATATACAAGAGCTAAAACAACAACCAAATCACAAGATGTCTGTTTCATCCCTATACAGTTTTTATTTTTTTGTAATCTATATTAGCTACTACATATAAAAGGAAATATATGATATCTATCTTTGGGGGACTAACTTATTTCAGTAAGCATAATGATTTTCAGTTGCATCCATTAGAAATGCAGTTACTCTTCTTTCCTTCTGTTATCTTCTTATGGTCAGAATCAGTATGTCTTTTCCTTATTCAGCCATTTTGTATCTCCCTTTTCTCTCTCCTTTAAATAAATAAATAAAGAGCTGACACTGTGGCACAGTGAGTAAAGCCACCACCTGCTAGCACCCAATATGGGTGCTTGTTCAAATGCAAGCTGCTCCACTTCTGATACAGCTCCCTGCTAATGCGCCTGGGAAATCAGTGGAAGATGGCCCAAGTACATTGAGCCCTTGCACCCACATGGGAGACTCGGAAGAAGCTCCTGGCTCCTGGGTTTGAATGGTTTCAGCTCTTGCTGTTGCATCTGTTTGGGAAGTGAACCAGCAGATAAAAGATATATATCTCTCTTTCTTTCTCTCACTCTGTAACTATGACATTCAAATAAATAAATCTTTAAAAAATAAATAAATAAAAGAAATTATACTTTTTTACTCTTATAGATATTCCATAGTTGAGTATTTGAAACTCATTATAAGAAATGAAAAGCTAAATTTATAAATATCTCTCAGAATGAGCTTATTTATAAAATCTCACATGCCATAATTCCCACCATCAATTTTTAAAACGTGTGATTATGCCCATGGTTGCTTAAGTGCAATATGCATAAGGCAGAGACATAATGTTCCTCAAGCCTAGTTCTCATTCAACCCAAAGAACGTCCTGGAGTGAGTTTCACAGAAATAAGAGGAATTGAGGATATTCTCAAAAGGTCAGTGAATATTCCAATGGAGAAAAGATGAGGATAACCTTGCAAATCAGAAAACTCCCAGAGGTTTTGTGACTGAGAGTATTCAAGCTGGGAATAAAAGAAAAACTGGCAATGACATAAACCTTTAAATGCTACTTCACATGTGATATTGATTTCTTTGTTCCAGTAAGCTGTTTTGAGGACATATCTGTAGGAAACCAACAAAGCAATTTTCCCCACAAGTAGATGTGTGAATGCCACTTGTTTTTCCAATGGCTCAGAGAACATATTTTACCAAACCAGTCCACCTAGGCTAACAATATTAACAATAAAAGTAATTAAAATTAAATTAAAATACTAGGCAGTTTTGTATAAAAATGTTTCTTTTGAGTAACTTAGCATCAGCTTTCCAATTCTGAACACTTTTTATAATCTTAAAGAGTAGTCATTTTTTTTAAAGATTTATTTATTTATGAGCTGCCAAGGCTGTGGAAGCCCCCTGAGCAGCTCATGACAAGAGCCTAGGGTGATTACTGAGGCCATAAACAAGAGTGTCAATTTGTTAAGTCAACAACAGGAGTCACTGTGCACTTACTCCTCATGTAGGATCTTTGTCCTTAGTGTGCTGTACATTGAGATTTAATGCTATAACTAGTACTCAAACAGTATTTTTCACTTTATGTTTCTGTGTGGGAGCAAACTGTTGAAATCTTTACTTAATGTATGCTAAACTGATCTTCTGTATATAAAGAGAATCGAAAATGAATCTTGATGTGAATGGAAGAGGAGAGGGAGTGGAAAAGGGGAGGGTTGCAGGTGGGAGGGACGTTATGGGGGGGAAGCCGTTGTAATCCATAAGCTGTACTTTGGAAATTTATATTCATTAAATAAAAGTTTGAAAAAAAAAGATTTATTCATTTATTTGATAGGTAGAGTTACAGAAAGGCAGAGCCAGAGGCAGAGAGAGTATGAGAGAGAAAGAGAAGTCTTCCATCCCCTGGTTCATTCCCCAAATAGCCACAACGTCTGGAGCTGCGCCGATCTGAAGCCAGGAGCCAAGAGCTTCTTCCAAGTTCCCCACAGAGGTGCAGGGGCCCAAGAACTTGGGCCATATTCTACTGCTTTCCCAAGTATAGCAGAGAGCTGGATCGGAAGTGGAGCAGCAGGGACTCAAACTGGTGCCCATACAGGATGCCAGCACTGCAGGCAGTGGTTTTACCTGCCATGCCACAGTGCCAGCCCCTGGGGTAGTCATTTTAAATACTCTCTGATATGCAGTGTCTCCACCACTAGTCTCTTGACTAGCCCCAGCCTCTGTCAAAACCCATTACCATCTATCACTTTCTAGTGAAAGTAAGTA
Organism: Oryctolagus cuniculus; assembly: GCF_051225735.1. NCBI lineage: Eukaryota > Metazoa > Chordata > Mammalia > Lagomorpha > Leporidae > Oryctolagus > Oryctolagus cuniculus. Next base: position 104,045,742 of record NC_142873.1, read on the forward strand.
CATTAAAGTGCTAAACATACCTGTTGTATATACATGAAACACATAGATTTTTATGTATGTATGTATAAAGATTCTCTTTGACTTATGATAAATTTATATCTGATAAAACCTTTTTAAACTGAAAATATCATTAAGTTTAAAATGTTTTTTAATATAACTAACCTAGCAGACATTATAACTTGCTGGCGCCACGGCTCAATAGGCTAATCCTCTGCCTGCGGCGCCGGCACACCGGGTTCTAGTCCCTGTCAGGGCGCCGGATTCTGTCCCGGTTGCCCCTCTTCCAGGCCAGCTCTCTGCTGTGGCCAGGGAGTGCAGTGGAGGATGGCCCAAGTGCTTGGGCCCTGCACCCGCATGGGAGACCAGGAGAAGCAGCTGGCTCCTGCCTTCTGATCAGCGCGATGTGCCGGCCGCAGCACACTGGCCGCGGCGGCCATTGGAGGGTGAACCAATGGAAAAGGAAGACCTTTCTTTCTCTCACTATCCACTCTGCCTGTAAAAAAAAAAAAAAAAAAAAAAAAAAAAAAAAAAAAAAAATTACAGCTTACTCAGTTTACCTGAAGTATACAGCATATTCTCAATGAACACTCAGATTAGCTTACAGTTGGTCAAAAATCATCTAACATAAAGCCAACTGAATAATAAAGTGTTGCATAGTCCATGCAATTTGTTGATTTTCTGTATCAAAAATGCTGAAAACACAGAACACTGAGGTGTATCAGTAGTTTACCCTCTACGACTGTGTTATTGATTGGTAGATATGGCACCTGCTGCCATTGGCCAGCATCGCAAAAAAGTGCTATATATATAGAATATCACTAGCATGGAAAAATATCAAAATTTAAATTTAAACATACAATTTACAATTAGTACATATTGCTTTCTCACAATGAAGATGTTGAAAAATTTAAGCCAAACTATAGTATGACAGTCTATTTTAATTAAATTTCTTTAATTTAACAAATATTTGTTAAGAATCTTTTATGTTCATTACAAAGTTCAAATTATTATTTTTTTGACAGGCAGAGTGGACAGTGAGAGAGAGAGACAGAGAGAAAGGTCTTCCTTTTTTTGCCGTTGGTTCACCCCCCAATGGCCACTACGGCCAGAGCACCACGCTGATCCGATGGCAGGAGCCAGGTGCTTCTCCTGGTCTCCCATGGGGTGCAGGGCCCAAGCACTTGGGCCATCCTCCACTGCCTTCCCGGGCCACAGCAGAGAGCTGGCCTGGAAGAGGGGCAACCGGGACAGAATCTGGCGCCCCGACTGGGACTAGAACCCGGTGTGCCGGCGCCGCAAGGCAGAGGATTAGCCTAGTGAGCCGCGGCGCCGGCCATAAAGTGTAAATTATAAGGAATACTATCACAATGAAAACACAAAATACTATTATAAGAAACATAGAATAATTGTTGTACAATAGACAAGAGGTCTGACCAACCTGCGGGTGAAATGTTACAGCAACATAGACCGGTTATGTGGAAGTGCTTTCTGGAGATGATGATGCTCGAACTGATCCTTCAAAGATGCGGAACTGATAACCACAGAAGAAAGCATTGGAAGGCACTCCAAGAGAGGTACAAGAAAGCATGAGACGCAAGAGGATATACCAGCTACCTGTGTGTTTTAAAGGACCTGGCAACAAATGAAAAGAGAAGGAAACATATTCGGGCTTTCTACAATCTCTGAAATCAGTAAATGAAATCTATAGGTAGTAAGCTGACTCTGAAAACACAATATATGGATAGAAATACATAAATAATGTAATAAACTATCCAGTAAACAAAACCAGTAAACAAAATAACATCCACTCTATTTTAAGCATATCTCAACATTTATTCTTTTTTTTTTCTTTTTTTTTTTTTTTTTTTTTGACAGGCAGAGTGGACAGTGAGAGAGAGAGACAGAGAGAAAGGTCTTCCTTTGCCATTGGTTCACCCTCCAATGGCCGCCGCGGCCGGTGCGCTGCGGCCGGTGCACCGCGCTGATCTGATGGCAGGAGCCAGGTGCTTTTCCTGGTCTCCCATGGGGTGCAGGGCCCAAGGGCTTGGGCCATCCTCCACTGCACTCCCTGGCCACAGCAGAGAGCTGGCCTGGAAGAGGGGCAACCGGGACAGAATCTGGCGCCCCGACCAGGACTAGAACCTGGTGTGCCAGCGCCGCAAGGCAGAGGATTAGCCTATTGAGCTGCGGCGCTGGCAACATTTATTCTTAGACTCTTCAGTCTGCCAGTTAAAAAATATTATGACCTACTCTATTCCAATATTTTTTGAAGCAACCTTATGTATCAATCAATAAAATAGTAAGGGAATGGATTAGAGGTTAAGTCATAGTTTATATTTATACAGCAAATTCATACTATTGGATCTGTGGTAGCATGTTTTTCCACATATTTTTACCTGCTATGATGCTGGTTGGTAAATATCTTACAGTTATCACATCTCTGTCTCCACTACAGTGTTTCCCCAAAGTTGCCTTATATTGTTTAAATCCAGTGAGTGAAACTGGTGGGGTTACTATAGCTGGGCCATTTCTGTAACAGGATTCCTTTGAATGGCAATGTTTACTTTGTAGTTCTTATTTTTTTTTTTTTATCCTAGACTTTTTTTTTTTTTTTTTTTTTGCTGAGACATTTTTAGAAATACATTGCAGTCTAAGGCTCTTATCAATTATTCTTCTTTCTCTCTCCTCTTTTCCAAGGCTCAGACCTGCATTATGGTATAATGAATCTCCCTGTCTACTCTTTCTCCATCCCCCTTGTATCTTCATAGCCATCGCTCCTAATCAGTCTCTTGTACGGCCAATTCCACTTTGGCCTCTGCTTCTTGGAGGACTCTCAAAAAATCCTTACACTGCATAGAAAAGTTGGGCAAACAGGATTTTAAAAGTCTGAAGACACTGAAAAGTACCAGAGCACAAAATTTGCGGACTAGGATTTAGAGGAGAAAAGAAACCAATAGATGATCATAACAATTATGTTGTGGCAGTTTCTAAAGGTAAGAGAATTAGTGGGGCGTTTGAGCATATAAACAGAGTTTTTAGCAGCTTGGATGTGCTCAGAGAACCAAGACTGGACATCAGAACCCACCAAGCAGGAAGGGCTCTGTAACACATCTATGTTTCCGCTGAGTCTATAAAGGGCAAAATATACATGGGAATAAGGGTGACATCAGTGAGAAGGACTAAATCCCAGCCTCAAATATTCTGTCATTGGATTAAGATTATCTGACACCACTACTGTTTAGCCTTTATAGAAATCAGAAACAAAATTAAGTATTTTTAAGGAGGAGATATTCATATGAATCTTAAATTCTTTTTACAAATTTTGTATTTGGTATCTTGCTTCTAGTTTAAAATATATAAGCAAACATACAAAGAAAAGACATAATCCAAAATGTAAGAACAAGGCCAATAAGAAAAATAGATCCAACAGAAATATATCCATAACTCAAATTTCAAACTTGGTCTAAAATTTGTAAATAAGTTCAAATAATTAAAGTACAAGATGGATAATTTAAGAAGAGGAGCGAAAATGCTAAAAAATTCAAATAGAAAGCCTAGCACTAAAAATTAAAATGGCTGAACTAAAACTCAATTTATGACTTTAAGAGAATATTAGATGTATAAAGAAAGATTTAGTAAACTGGAAGGTGGTTCAAAAATGTATGTAGAAAAAAATCACTGAGACACATGATGATTGATAATATAGCAAAGGGCTTGATAAAATTATGATTATGTTAATAAGTATTTTAACATATGTAAATCAGAGATTTAATTGAGAGAAAGACTGGAGCAGAACCAACATTAAACTCCAATCTTCATTCACAAATGTATACAAAGGAAATTTTAAAAAGTTTGTTGAAAATGTATATTACCTTTCAATTCTTTTTTTTTTTTTTTTTTTGACAGGCAGAGTGGACAATGAGAGAGACAGAAAGGGCTTCCTTTTCCATTGGTTCACCCTCCAATGGCTGGCGCGCTGTAGCCAGCGCACCGCGCTGATCCGATGGCAGGAGCCAGGTGCTTCTCCTGGTCTCCCATGGGGTGCAGGGCCCAAGGACTTGGGCCATCCTCCACTGCACTCCCTGGCCACAGCAGAGAGCTGGACAGGAAGAGGAGCGACAGGGACAGAATCCGGCGCCCCGACCGGAACTAGAACCCAGAGTGCCAGCGCCACAGGCGGAGGATTAGCCTATAGAGCCGTGGTGCCGGCCACCTCTCAATTCTATTTTCCATGAACTTCTTAAAGTACCCTCATGCTCATAATTTTATTAAGTGTAGACAAATTTAAATTTCAAGTCATCTTAAAATTAGGTTTCCTTCTTTTCTGTCCCTTCTTTGCTTATGCTTAAAACTTTATTAATAGAAATTACTGTATAAGCTGAATGCTCAAAATTGTATTTTATAGTTCATTGGCAATTTAAAATATTTTTCAGGAATCATTTTGATAGTATGTGAATTTTGCCTGTTAAATTTATTTTTAGAGCTTAATTCTCATGAAATTACAGCTTCAATGTCTATTTATCAAAGTCTCAGGCTGTTTTATGCAGGTAGAGTAAGAATGAGTGGCTGAAGGAATAATGTCTTAACACTGCTATAGCATTTAAGACCTCAGATTACCCAGTCCCATATAACTGCTAAGCTTAACCTCCTCTCATTCTTTTATTTTGAATCTGTTATTTAGGTTTGAACTTACTTTTATTTCTATATAATTTCAAAACCATTTTCTATTTCTTTAACAGAAAACACCATTTAACTAAAAGCCTCTCATTTAGTTTCTCATAGAGTGCAATGTTAAGAGATGAATGAAACCTAAAGAACAGAATATTTGCATGATCTTAATGATAGTGTTAACTACACACCAAATATATGTATATATATATACACACACACATATATATGCATTGAATGCATATATTGCTAAGCACTAATATTTTAAAACATTAAATATAATCACAATCAATTTTCAGAAGTAAAGTATGTAAGACTTCTTATTTTCTGACCACAGCACAATACACTTCTAAACTTAGCACACACTGCAATAAACTAACTACTCTTAGAAAAGGTTCCAAGATATTAGAAAGCAATTAATTAATGCTATTAGTTTTCGCCAAGACCACAATGAATTCTTCATGCCACAAAGAAGAAAATGTAAATTATAAGGTTATAGATATTAACATAAGCAGGGGAATATTTGAATAAACTTAGGTTATGAAATGGCTTTCTTAGGATTAAAGCAATTACAGAAATTTTGCTGAAAATATTTTTAAAAAATCGATACTTTAATTCTTCGTAGTACCATAAAACGTAAAGGAAAATTGAGAGGCATAATTACAATAAATTTTGCGGATTAGTGTCATTGGACAACTGATATTAGAGAACTAATAATGACCTTTTTTCTTTTTATAGAAAACACATTCTTGGTTTGTTCACTTCTATTTTTATTGCATTTCAGCATCTTTAAGACTATTTTTTGAACCAGCAAAGTACTTTTTGTTCTAAAGGTAGGACACAGAGAATTAAATATGTCTCTCCAATAAAATAGCTCCATTGTAAAATGACTCAGAAGAGAAAATGAAGTAGCTTCTGACCTGTACATGCTATATTTAATCTGGATGGTCTTATTTTTATACAACTTGAATCAATATAAGTAAAATAAAAAGCTTCATCCCATACATGAGCATTATTGTCTGACCAAAACATGCCCCCTATTCCTAAGAGAAGTATCCTTTCCTCTTGAGAATAAAATTTTGTTACAGTCTAGTATAACTATAAAAGAACTCAGGTTCAAATATGATCATATCTAAGAATGAATATCTTTAAACAGTGAATAAAATGAAGTTGTTAAAAGGTGGAGCCTCCAGGGAAAGCCATTGTGTCTAATGGTTAAGTAAATAGTTAGGATGCCCACAAGCACAGGAAGGGCCTGGGTTTGAGTTCTGGCTCCACTCCCAATTCTAGCTTCCTGCTAATGCACACCCTGGGAGACTGCAGTGAATGCTCAGGTACTTGGGTCCTTGCAACCCACATGAGAGACCTTGTTAGAGTTCTTGGCTTCTGATTCTGTTTGGTCCAACTTTGACAGTTGCAGTCATTAAGGGAGTAAACTAGCAATGGAAGACCTCTCTCCATCTTTCTCTGTCTCTATCTCTCCTTCTTTGGCTCTCTGACTTTCAAATAAAATGGAAATAAGTAAATAAAGTCCAAGAAAAAGAAAGTTAAATTTCCAAGAGAAAAACAAATTATAGCCTATATCTAGGTTAGAAAACTGTGTAGCTTGGAAAATACATTCTTGAGGAGTGAGCATTGTGGCTTAACAGATTAAGTCACCCCTGCCATGCCAGCATCCCATATGAGCACCAATTCAAGTCCTAACTGCTCTATTTCCAATCCATCTCCTTGCTAGTGTGTGTCAGAAGGCAGTGAAAGATGGCCCAAGTGCTGGGGCTCCTGCCAACCAGAGTTCCAGGCTCCTGGCTTCAGCCTGGCCTAGAACTGCCCGTTGCAGCCATTTGGTGAATGAACCAACAAATAGAAGAGCTTGCTTGTGATCTCTTTCTCTCACCTTCTCTCTATATAACTCTTCCTTTCAAAAAATAAATCTTTAAAAAAATGCATTCTAAAAATTATCTTCATGTCATGGGAACTAAAAGTATACATTTAATTGAAAATGATTATAAACAATGATGTTAAGAATATGGGTAATTTTGACAAAGAATAGAATAATAGCAATATTTTCAGTGTGAATATTATTTGTACTTTAAATTTTTTGAAATTTCCAAATTTCTCTCATGGGATAAAAAATTTTATTTATTCTCTCTGTCTCTGTCTCTCTCACTTTTTCAATCTTTATACTTCAGGTACAGAGAGTTAATTTAAACCTGTTTCTCAGTTTGTAGCACATTACCATGATGGGTTCATTTTATTTTACTTTCCCCTCACACTGGTTTCCTAAAATACAAATACACACGCACACATTTAGAGACAAATGGATATGTATAAAATCTTATGGACATATGTATCATATTATGCTTTTATATTGCAACAAAATACGATTATTTTTAAGTAGAAGTGTAGTATATTTCTTTGCATCATAAATGGTAGCAGAAAGATCAAAAAAGGAGAAATGCAAGAAATACATGATTCAAAGTCAAATAACAAGAGCTTATGTCATTCTTCCTTTTCTTACCAATTTTAATACTCTGAGCAAATCACTTTAAGCCTGTGAACCTAAATTTCCATATTTGTTAAAAACAGTAGGATGAGGGCATTTGGCTTAGTGGTTAAGATGCCTATATTTCACGGTGGAGTACCTGGGTTTGATTCACAGTTCCAACTTCTGACCCCAGTCCTGTTATACCTTGGGATGCAGTGGTGATGGCTCATATAATACTTTATGTCCCCTTTGTTGAAGACCTTGTTGAAGACCTACAGTGAGTTTCCTGACTACTCACATGAGAGACCTGAATTAAATTCCTGGTCTTGAGCCTCCCCAACCATAGCTATTGTGAACATTAAGGAGTAAACCAGTGGGTGGGAACTTTTTCTCTCTCTCACACAAATAAATGAAAAAAAAGAAAAAAATGACGATTATAGCCATATCACAGAATATTAGTAATCACTAAATGAAGCACAGATAAGAAGCATCTAATACAATGATTATTACTTCATACATGTTTATTAAGTTTTTTTTAAGATTTTACTTATTTATTTGAATGGAGAACTGGGGTGGGGGGTAGAGAGAGAGAGCTTCCGTCTGCTAGTTCACTCCCTAAATGGCCACAATGGCTGGGGCTGGGCCAGGCTGAAGTGAGGAGTCAGGAGCCTAATCCAGGTATCCCATATGGATGCAGGGCTCAACCACTTAGGCCATCTTCCACGGCTCTCTCCAGACCAGAGCCAAGAGCCTGGAACTCCATCTGGGTCATCCATTGCTGCTTCCTCAGGTGTATTAGCAGGGAGCTGGATCTGAAGTGGGGCAGCCAGGTTGTGAATCAATACCCATTTGGAATATCTGCATTGCAGGCAGTAGCTAAGCCCACTGTCTCACAATACAGTTCCTTTACTAACAATTTTGAAGATGGAATTTATTCCTTAACTCACAGTACAGAAGTTAATAACAAAACCGGATTTTCTTTGAAAATGAATGTTCTTCAATTACATGCTTCAATGTTAATAAAATGTTCTATAAAGAATAAGATGTAAGGATTCCAAGATGGTAGAATAGTGACAGGGCAGTTTGCTCCAGGCTAGGCAATGATAATAATAATAATAATAATAATAATAATAATAATGGAAAAAGTGCATTGTCAGAGGAGAGTAGGAGGGAAAACTGCTGTGGAGATTCTGTGAAAGTAGAGGAGACACTGTGGACCTGTGTGTAAGTGCAGGCATGCACAACAGATGACCCCAGAATCCCTTGGCCAGAGAACACCCCATCTTTGGAGACCAAGGTGAGAACAGGCTGCAGCGCCCCTGCCTCTGGTGATATACCCAGAGGGAGAGCCTATGACTACACTATCCAGCCTCAAACCCTGAGGAACAAGGTGGCCGCTCACCTTGAAAAGAAAAGGGGACATCACTCTCTCACCATTCCCTCTACAATGGTGCAGGACAGGTGCCATTTTGGACTTAAGAAGGTAGGTCTTGCACACTCAGCACAAGAATGTGATGGTTCTATATATAGGGGATCCAAAAGACTACACTAAGAGATTACTGGAACTTGTAAAAAAAAGTTTGGTTAAGTGTCAGTATATAAAATTAACTTACAAAAATCAACAGCCTTTGTATACACAGACAATGCCATGGCTGAGAAAGAATTTCTAAGATCAATCCTGGGGCTGATGCTGTGGTGTAGCAGGTAAAGGCACCACCTATAGTGCCAACATTCTACTTGTGTGCCAATTTGAGTCCTGGCAAACAATCCAGATAAAAATAGGCAAAGGACTTGAACAGACATTTTTCAAAAGAGGAAATCCAAATGTCCAACAGACACATGAAAAAATGTTCAGGATCATTAGCCATCAAGGAAATGCAAATCAAAACTTTGATGTGGTTTCACCTCATACCAGTTAGAAAGGCCCTCATACAGAAATAAACAAACAAATGCTGGCAACGATGTGGAATAAAATGTACCTTAATCCACTGCTGGGGGAATGTAAACTGGTGCAGCCACTGTGGAAGACAGCATGGACATACATCAGAAATCTGAATATAGACCAATATTATACAGCCATCTCACTCCTTAGCTTTTCTTGTAATGTAAGAGTTGTTAGTATGTTGAAGATTATGCAAAAAAAAAAAAAAAAAAAACACCACAGAGAGAATAAGATGCAGACAGGGAAAAGTGTTAGAAGCAATTGACAAGCGAATTTTATTGCTCTGTGAGCTCAGAGCATTCATGTAACACCTGATTGTTTTCTTTATGAGCTAGAAAAAAAATCCATTCTATCACTGCACTTTTCACTTTATGCATAATGTTGAAGACAACCCCATTAATGTTATGCCTATCGAGATAAATCTATTCCACCCATTCCTTTTTTTATAAAATTTTATTTAATAAATATAAATTTTGAAAGTACAACTTTTGGACTACAGCAGCTTTTCCCCCCATAACCACCCTTTCACCCACAAACCATCCCAACTCCTACTCCCTCTCCCACCCCATTCTTCATTAAGATTCATTTTTAATTTTCTTTATATACAGAAGGTCAACCTAGTATTTACTAAGTAAAGATTTCAACAGATTGCACCCACACAGACAACAAAGTATCAAGTACTGTTTGAATACTAGTTTCACTTTGGTATTTTGATTGGTATCACATTGAATCTATAAATTGCTTTTGGGAGAATGAACATTTTGATTATATTGATTCTTCCAATCCATGAGCATGGAAGATTGTTCCACTTTTTGGTATCCTCTTCTATTTCTTTCTTTAAGATTTTGTAATCACTGCTAATTCCCACAATACAATACATTAAGACAGAGATCCTACATGGGGAGTAACTGCACAGTGGCTCCTGTTGTTGATTTAACAATTGACACTCTTATTTATGACATCAGTAATTGCCTGAGGTTCTTGTCATGAGCTGCCAATGCTATGGAAGCCTCTTGAGTTCACAAACTCCGACCTTATTTAGACAAGGCCATAGTCAAAGTGGAAGTTCTCTCCTCCCTTTCCACCCCTTTGACTCTTTGTCCTTTGATATTAGAAATAGGTTTTTGATTCATTGAAGAGTCAAATATTTCTCAAGAAAATATTCATGTCTAAATATTTGTTTTCATTCTTCTGAGTATGCAAAAAAAGTTGTATGGATTAAAATTTTTTTGAATAGTTGTGTTGATATTATCAATGTATTTATCTGTGGCTTAGCTCTCTTTATGTGGGCATAATAGTTCCATACACTCATATTACAAATAAAAGAGAAGAAAGGCCTACCTCCATTCTGAATTATTACACAGTATGTCATAACATTATACCATCATATTTATTTTTATATGCTAATTACTGGCTTCTTTTTAAAGGCAAATCTTCCAGGAAAGAGAATTAAATTGAATTCATCACAGTTGTATTTGAACTTTTCAGTTTGCTGTCTCAAACTTATAAGCAGCCAGAGTTAAAGACGTGTCCTGAATGTCTGGCAGTCAGGGAAGCAGACAAAATGGAGAATGGCTAAGAAGCAGATTAAGAAGGAGGGTAGGCACAGAATGTCATGGAGTACTTGTATATGCTCCAGTTTTGTGAGACAAGCCAGAATCTCATCCTTGCTATGATGGAATCTATGTTCTAGGATATATTATATTTTAGCCAGAGTTAACTCTATAAACAAAAGTCTGGTTTATAAAGAATATAAAAGAATCACCAGTTACAGTCTCACGTGTGGTTGCAGGATATTATAATCACCAACAATAGTTTTTCCATTTTTTAGGTATATTCCAATCATTTTGATTCATCAAGGATGAGTTCAAATTCATTTTCCTCTATAAATATATATCTTGTCATGTAACACACAGGGAGTCCATGGACTGATATGGTGAAGACCCGTGAGACTCCCTTTGAATTTGCACTATAACTCCCTTCTGGGTCTCTACAAGTTTACTCCATTAGATTTCGAAATTCCCAAGCCTCCACAATCATGTAAATCAATTTATTTAAATTCATAAATAGTTCCACTTGTTCTTATTTCTCTGGAGAACTGTGATTGATACAGATTAATACACTGATGTCTGTAAAAAGATCAATAAAACTAATAAATACCTAGCAAGTATATGAGCAAGAAAGAGAAGAGATAGATATAAATTACTAATACTGTGAAAGAAATGAAATAATTATGGACCATGCAGAAATTTAAAAAATAGAAGAACATTTTAAAATATCCATGCATGTAAATTCAATAACTTAGATAAGATAGACAATTCCTCAAAACACAAATTACCAAAATTATCCAACAAAAAGTAGATAACTGGAATAGTCCATTTAAAGGCAAAAGTAACACCAATTCAACAATATATCTTTTAGAAAATGGAAGTAGGTGGGAAACTTCCCTACTCATTTGAATCCAGCATATACAAATTCTAAAACTAGATTTAAACGGTCACAAAGACAAAAAAGAAACAAAAGTGTCACAGACAAAAACAGAAACACATTTCTTATGTATGCAAACACAAAAATCCTCAATAAATATTGTGAGCCCAATGCTAAAATGCATAAAAATAATAATGTGTCACAATCAAGTGACATTTACCTTGAGAATGCATGGTTGGCTAAAAATTTTAAGTCAACGAGTGGTATCTACCACCCTTAGAGACAAAACAAGAAAAATCCAAGATCTAATCTTTGAAGCAGCAAATATTATTGACAAGTTTTAATATCCATTCATTATAACTGTCAGCAAACCGAAAATATAAATTGTTAAAAAAAACCCTACAATCAACATAATGCTATATGAAAAAAAAGCAATCAATTTCCATCTCACTACTCCTATTCAACATCATATTGAAAATCCTGCACAGAGCAGTAAGGCAAGAAAAGGAATTGAAGGAATATAGGTTGGAAAAAAAGAAATAATACTGCCCATATTTTATAACAGCAGTTATCTTTGAGGAAAATTCCAGGAAATTTATCAAAAAAAAGTTCATAGAACTATTATGTGGGATTAGCAAATTTATATCATATATTCAAAATCAGCAAATGTTAACCATATTTCTATATATTAAAATGGAAAATTGGAAACAATAAAATAATGCCATCTACAATAGCTCTATAACAATGAAATACTTAGGTAGAAATGTAAAAAGTATACACACACTCTGCTGAAAGATACAAAATAGTAACTAAAATAGCCAAAACAATTTTTAAAGGTGAAAAACTTTGAGGAAAGCACTACCTAATTTTGATCTGCAATGGAAAAGAGAGTGTGTTGGTGAAAGAATTGGCACACAGATGAGTGAAACAGAATCATGAATATAGGAATATATCCTTATAAATATATTGTACTAATTTCAACAAAGTTGCAAAGTCAGTTCTTCAGAAAATGGAAAGTTCTTTCTGGTGTTGATAGTGGCAATGAATGTCAGACAGAACACAGTGTAATAAAAATATCAGAGAAAACAAAAACATAGCATTTGAATATAACAAAAGTGTTGATGGATCAATAAAATACAGCAATTACAAGTAAGTATTGTTAGGAAAAGAGGTACAGAACAGAGAGGAATCTATAGCCAGATCAAATTTATTCAGAGAAAATAAATTCATAGAGGTGGGTGACCAACTGCTGACATGCACATTGATGGAACACGTGCAGGAGGCCCTGACCCCAGGGGCTGGGCCTTTTATATCTTAGAAGGGCTAAGGATAGGGGTGAGGGTAGGGGGAAGCAGGTAGCGGTGAATTCCTGGAACAGGCCTTTCAGATGGTCATATGGGGCCTTCGGAACCTGGGGAAGAATGTGGGGGTGGGGTGTAAAGGCAATAGGACGTGAGACCCAATTCAGATTCAAGGGCAAGGAATAAACCAGTGTTTTATCTGGAGATACTAGAGACATTGCCCATGGCAGAAAAGATAGCCAAAATGAGGCAGCATGACTTTGTGAAAATACCTTGTTAGCGCGTCTTTATGTGTCCCATCCCATCTCTTACCACATCTGATTTACTGGTGCTGTGAGGAGGTCCAATGTCCAAGGTTTCTGGAGAACTACTGCTGCCAGTGAATCCACCTGATCCTGGAGGTGAGACAGTTGCTATGCTAGGCCATTTATGTTTTCTTTGGGACTGAGAGATCAACCTTCAATGAACAGATATATGATATTATATATATTAGATTGTATTGTATATTAATATAACAGATTATTATATTGTATATTAATATAACAGATAATATTATATATATGGGTTATATTAACAGATAATAGAGATTTGTCTAGGGTATAGGACAAAGGAGGAAATAGGAAGGCGAGTGTATACGTCCCTGTCCAGTTGGTGGGGAGGAAGATATATGCCTGGTTCCCACAAAGAAAGACCCTGTTTTGGTCCTAGACACACAATCATTCTGTAAGAGACAACCTTTACACCTTCATGTGTAAATGCCACTGTAGTGGCTTCCACTGTGTATGAGTAGTGATGACTAATAGGGGGTGGGCCTAGGAGAGCGACAACTAGGCCACAGGCATCGTGGGGCAATTGAACCCACTTATGGGAAGAAGGAAAGGAAGCATGCATGATGCATAAAGGGGCTTGACTGATTAGCGAAGCCATAGCAAAAATGCTTTGGACAGGTATAGCAGATGGATCCTCTAGTTTTATTTCCCTATACAATACCAGTGTTCCTTCCTTAGCCATGCTGGTGTTTCCTCCTGGGAATTCCAGAAGAGAGATATATATCCTGGGGCTCTGCTAGGAGAGTGCTGGTTCTTGTAATATAAACAAGTCTATTTCCCAGAGCTGGGTGGGGGTGGGGAGGGCTTGCCAGCCCTCTGGGGAAGAGTGTGTGCTGATCCAACATGAATAAACATTGGGATTATCTTCAAAAGAACAGGCTAGAGGAAATGTTAATGAGAATTATGTAAAAATTTTGGTAGGAACTATGCTCATGAGAAGTATGTGGGGGCTTGGAGCCATGATAGGGGACCAGGTTAGAAGCAGGAAATAAAAGAAAAGTATCCGATCAGAAAGAGAAATCCGGGCATTTACAACAAAATGGAGGAAGCTGGAAAACATCATGCTGAGTGAAATAAGCCAGTCCAAAAGGGATAAATATCACATGTTCTCCCTGATCGATGGCAACTAAACGAGCACCTAAAATGATACCCATTGAAGTGAAATGGACACTATGAGAGACAATGACATGAGCAGCCCTTGTCTAGACTGTTGAGGAAAAACTTACTATTTTGTTCCTTTAGTATTTTTGCTGTTGTTGTTGTTGCTCGGTTTGCTCTACACAAGACCACTGGTTGAACTCTGCAATCAATGCACAACCATTCTTAAGCGTTTTAAAATTAACAGAAAATTGATCTCTGTGGAACATGGGAGTGGGAATAAGAGAGGGAGGAGATATATAGGATGGCACATACTCACTCAGACCTACCTCCAATGGTGGAACTGGAAATGTGCCAGGGGATTTCAACTCAGTCTTACCAAGGAGGCAGGTACCAATGCCAGCACACTTGGTAAAGTGACAAATATAAATACACAACTGATCAAAAAGATAGGGTAAGTGTCGAAGAGATTTCACAAATAAGACCAGTGTAAGCAAATAATGAAAGATAGAATCAAAAGGGAGAGAATGTTCCTGCGGGGAAAGCAGGACACACAGCAGACTCATAGAATGGCAAACGCCCAGAACAGCACTCCTGCCTCAGAATCAACCCTTGGGACATTCGGATCTGGCTAAAAGGTCCATGAGAGTCTCGCAGGCATGGAAAGCCATGACACGGTGGCAAAAAACAATCTAAATGGAGGATCCTGGTGAACAACACCCCAGCAGAAGGAACAGGCCTTCAAGGAGAGAAGTGCCTTTCTCTGAAGGGAGGAAGGAACCTCCACTGTGATATGGCCTGAACTAAACAAATTCAGAGTCGGTGAACTCAAGGGGCTTCCATAGCCTAGACAGCTCATAGCAAGAGTCTCGGGTGATTGCTGACATCATAAATAAGAGTGCCAATTGTTAAATCAACAACAGGAGTCACTGGGTTCATGCTCCCCACGCAGGATCTCTGTCCTTAATATGTTTATCTATGAAACTCAAAAACAACACTACTAGTCGAACAATACCCTATACCTGGTTCGGTTGTGTGAGTGCAACCTGTTGAAATCCCTGCTTAGTATATACTAAGTTGATCTTCAGTGTATGAAGGTAATTGAAAATGAAACGTGATGAAGGGCGGGATGGGAGAGGAAGTGGGTGAGGGGAGGGCCACGGGAGGGAGGGAGGTCGGGGGGGGGGAAGCCACAACAATACAAAAGATGCATTTTATATTCTACTTAAAACTGTTGGTTGAACTCTGTAATTAATACACAATTACTCTTAGGTGTTTAATCAATGCTATAACTAGTACTCAAATAGTATTTTACACTTTATGTTTCTGTGTGGGAGCAAAATGTGGTAATCTTTACTTAACATACGCTAAATTGATCTTCTGTATATAAAGATAATTGAAAATTAATCGTGATGTGAAGGGGAAGAGGAGAGGGAGTGGGAGAGGGGAGCATTGTGGATGGGAGGGAAGATACGGGGGGGAGGAGGCTATTGTGGTCCATAAGCTGTACTTTGGAAATTTATGCTCATTAAATAAAAAAAAAAAAAGAAAGAGATAAAAGATTGCTAAGCATATTTTTTTTTATCACAGGTCTAGTCATTGGGGGCTATTAAAGCCTACTGCCAAAATTGGGGCTAGGATTACAGCTGCAGGCAATAACAGAGGGGGACAGTGCGTTAGAATACGAAGCATAAACAGAAGGTAAAAAAGGATATCTGCATAGGTGTGAAGTCACAGAGATCTATCTGGAGGCAGCATTCTGAGATGAGGTCGGGAAGGTATATTGGTGGAGATGAATACCAGTAGCTTTCCTGTAGAGTGATTCGGAGAAGTCTGTGCGATCCAGGAATTGTCAGGGATATGAGAATGTGGTTCTAATGGTATTGCAGGGAGCCACATCAACCTGAGAGAGGTGGGTCCTGTGGGAGTAGACTTATATGAAGGAGATGTTACTAGTTTTAATGGAATAAAATGTATCCAAGGGGGGGGTGCCCTTTGAGTTCGGCAGTGGTGGGGGTAGTCAGTATCACCTGGTAAGGACCGCTCCATTTTGGCTTTAAAGCAGCCACATTCTGGTTTAGGTAAACCCAGTCACCAGGCTGAAAAGTAGGAACCTAGTCGGGAGGCCAAGAGTGTGGTTTGGGTAGATGTGTGTCTGCGTAGGTCTATAAATAAGAGCACATTTTGGTAAGAAGAGATAAAGTGAAAGGAGGAGGAATAGCTTCAGAAATTTGTAAGGGAGGGAAATTAGGTGAAAGACAAGGTCTTCCATAGAGAATTTCAAATGGGCTAAGCATTAAGGGCTTCTAGGGAAGAGATCTCATTTTTAACAGAGCTAAAGCAAGGAGTTTTACCTTGTCTAAGCGGACCTGGGCAGAGAGATTAGTTAGAGCCTGCTTTAAAATTCCATTCATCCATTCTACTTTTCCTGAAGATGGGGGGTGATACAGAATATGAAAATGCCATGAGATATGAAGGGAGACACTTACTATTTGAATAATTCGAGAGGTAAACTCTGATCCATTATCTGACTGAATGAAAGCAGGTAATCCAAATCTTGGGATAATATCATTTAATAGTATCATGGAAACAGTGGAAGCTCTTTTATTAGTAGTGAAGAAAGAAAACTTCCACCCACCCCGAGAAGGTATCTACCATCATGAGAAGGTAACGTATTCACCTGACTGGTGGCATATGGGCGAAGTCAATCTGCCAGTCCTCTGCTGGGAGTGACCCACAGGCCTGGTGAGTGGGGAATGGGGGTGGCTTGACATTGGAGTTGGGGTTAGTGGTTTGACACAGATCTGAGATCTGTTATACAGAGTTTCTCTTATGGCAGGAATTAGATGTATATGTGATTTCAGGAAGTGAAGAGGAGAGTTTGAGTGACAGAGAGAATGGAGGCTTTTAGAAAGTAACTTGGAGAGAAGGGAGTATTAGCTTTTCATCTAGAAACCATCATGATTACTTCTAGATGTCTCTCATTGGAGCTGAGAGATTTCTAAGTCTGAATATACAGGAGCTAAGTTAAAGAGAAAAGATGAGCCGATGCTTTAGCTGTCAGATCAGCCTGATTGTTAGCCTCAGATAGGTATTGTTTATCTTTCTGGTGGCCTTTGCAGTGAATTTTAGTGACCTTTGTTGGCAGCTGGACAGCATCAAGAAGAGCTTTAATCAGCTTACCATTTATTATATCGGTCCCTCGAGCTGTCAGAAAGCCCCTTTCTTGTCATATCTGGGCATTGGAATGGATATTATAGGCATTTCAGGAATCTGTATCTGGTGACTGTTCTTCCTTTGGCTAAAGTGAAGGCTTGAATCAACGTTAACAATTTGGCCTATCAGATGATAGTGCCTTGAGGTAGGGGCCTAACCTCTATGATCCTATATGGGGAAGAAGAGGAGGTGTTATCACAGTCCCCCTCAATTATTGTGAATCCAGCAGGAAAAGGGGGAGTTCACTCTCACCATTGATGAACCCATCTGGGGCTTTGGGAACAGGAGTGTCTGTGAGATGGTGAAATGTAGTCAGGGAAAAATCAAGGAAGTCAGGACAGGAATGGGGTTTGAGGGGATCAGAGACAATGGTGAGGAAGAGAGTAGCCAGGCAGAGAGAAGAGCAGTGATGTAAGGTAACGGGGGGCTGGAGAAAGGTAGAATGAAGAACTTGTGTGCAAGATGGTGATATAGACTGAAAAGCCTCGTGGCTTGGGAGGCCTCTTGCAACCCATAAGAGGACCAGATTTGTAAGGGTTGATAAAGAGTTAGCTTTTGGGCCTCAGTTATGAGAAGGGCTGCCATGGCCAGGACATTTAGGCACTGGGGCCAGCCTTGATAAATCCCATCTAATTGTTTGGAGAAATAGATCACAGGTGTAATAGAGTCTCTGGCCTTTTGGGCCAGGAGACCGAGTGATTGCCCCATAGAGCTATGGATATAGAGGAAGAACAGTTCAAGCGGTTTAAGAAGGCTCAAGGCAGGTGCTTATAGAAGAACCTTATTTAGGGTTTGGAATGGTGTCTCTCAGGAAGAAATCTCTTGCAATGGCTAATCTATATTACCTTTGGTAGCTTCATATAGAGGTTTGTCAATAAGAGAAAAGTTTGAAATCCAGATGTGAAAATATCCCATGAGTCCCAAAAAGGAGAGGAGGTCATGCTTAGTGCATGGGAAAGGAAGAGAGTGTATTACCTGTTTTGGTGTTATGAGAAGTCCCAAGGTGACAGAAGTGGAAGTTAGCTGAGCCTTAATCTATCTACTCTAGGAGATGCCCTATAACCTTTCTCAGCTGGAAAGTTTAAAAGACCCGTGGTATGTTGGAGATAGGTCTCTTGGGAGGGGCTTTAGAGTAGGAGATCATCAATATATTGAAGAAGGATGCTGGATGAAATGTTAATACAGGCTAGATCTGCCTGGAGGGCCTGTCCAAAAACGTGCCCACTGTCCCAGAAACCTTGGGGTAACACAGTCCAAGTGAGCTGTTGAGTAAGGCAAGTATCAGGGTCAGGTTAGGTAAATACAAAGAGTGGTTGGGAAGATGTGTCAAGAGGAATTGTGAAGAAAGCATTCTTTAAGTCCAGGATGAAAAAGAATGAAGTTGTAGGGGGATTTGGGAGAGGGGAATGTAGAGGTTTGTCACAACTGGGAGTATGGGATGAACAGTGGCATTAATATGTCTGAGGCAATAAGAGCCATCTGTTTTTTTAACCAAAGTATAGGTGTGTTCTGGGTGTAATGAGTGGGAATGAGCATGTTAGCTCAGAGGAGGCAGTTTATAATAGGTTTTAGACCTCTGTGACCTAGGATTAAAGGATATTGGGGAACAGCAATAGTTAATGTAGAGTCTTTTAGAGAGACATGGTGGGTGACGATTACCAGTTGGGAGGTGTCCCACACTACAGGATTAACCAAGGGAAGGAAGGGAGTCTGGGGTGGTAGGGAGAGGAAGGTTCATAATGTGAACTATAAAGGTTTGTGCTTTATCCCCAGTGGGAATGGAAATAGATGCCCCCAAGCGGTGAAGTCCCCTGCTAAGAGGGTGTTGGGCAGTTAAGAAGGATGAGAAAGGGATGCAGGAGAGTAACATCTCCAAAAGAGCCATATAATGGGGGGGTCTTATTAGGCGTTTTGATTAGGCCTTTCATGCCAACAACAGAGAATGAGGAAGGAAGGAGTGGACCACAATATTCATTTAAAACAGAAACTAGCCCCAGTGTCCAGCAAGAAAGAAACTCACTTGACAGAAACCGTCCCTATTACCCTCAGGTCCCTGGACTCATCTGTGACAGGGGCTGCAGAACCCAGACCTCTTCATTCTATTAAATTTAACAGAGATGAGACGTCCTATGTCAGAGGGGTTTGCACAGAGGGCTTTTCCAGAAATGGGGGTCTCCCTCCCTGGGGGCAGTCCATCTTCCAGTGACCTCATTGTCTGCACTTGGGACAGAAGGTGGGGGAAGGCCCTCAGGCTAGGGCAGCTCCTGCCCCAATGTTTGGTATTGCCACACTTAATACAGGCCCCAGGAGGGTTAGAGCCTTGAACTGAGGTGGACTTTGAGTTGAAGCAGGCCTTGGCCCAGTGCCCAGCATTGCCCCATTGATAACAGGGCCCCTGAGGGTTGGGACTTAGCTTGCAATAGGGGTCTTGGTGGATTACAGAGGCAAGCATCTGAATCTTTAATTTCCTATCTATTCCCTTGTGAGTACTTAATTCCTCATCTCTATTGTTTAAAACATGAAAAGCCACATCTATGAGATCCTTCTGGGGGATTTGTGGACCATCTTGTAAATTTTGGAGTTTGCAACAGGTATCTGGAGCTGACTGGGACATAAAGTGGGATTTAAAAACAGTCATCCCTATGGGGAATTGGGATCAGTGTTAGTATACTTTGTCATTGTCTCTGTAAGGCAGGGCATCAATAGAGCAGGGTTTCCATTGGGTTCCTGGGTGACCTCTCAGATCTTATCATAATTAACCTATTTATGGTTGTTCTTATCCATAGCCACAAGCAGGCATGAGATCATATGGTCTCAAGCCTGTAGTCCTGAGTCCCTAGGTTTGTAAATCCAATCCAGGTTATGGTTGGCTCTGGGGACAACTGGAGCAGCCTCTGAGTGTCTATCTGGGGCCTGGTGGTGCATCTCATCTGTATGCCGCTCAGCAACATGCCAGACATGTTCAAATTCCTCTGGAGTTAGGGTAGAGGATAGAACTAAATACAGATCATTCCATGTTAAGCTATAGGACTGAGTCTGGCGGAGATGTCCCTTATGGTATTTGGAGGGATTATCTGAGAACAAGCCTAGATGTTCCTCAAGCCGGCTAAGGTCTAATAGAGAGAAGGGCACATAGACACTAACTGGACCTTCCACTCCAGCCACCTCCTTCATGGGGAGGTGGGGTTTGGGTTGCATAATTCAGGAGCACTTGCAAGGAGAAGATAGGGTGGGGGGAGGGGTTGAGAGGGATAGGGTAGCCGGAAGAGGCATGGTGGAATCCCATGGGGATTAGGTGGGTCCGTCAGAGAGGAGTGCGGAGGCTGAGGCTCCAGGATTCTCTGGGTTGGGGGTTAGGGTTGGGGTTCATCTCAGGGTCAGAGTCAGAGGGGATGAGATAGGGAGGGGACAGTGACGGAGCAGAATGCTTACAAAGAGTTTTTTCTTGCTTGGGGAGAACTGGGTGAAGAGACTTTTGAGAAGAGGGTGGGATGGTGGCAACTGCCCCTGATGCCACTGGTTGGGTGGAAGAGGAGTAGGGGCCAGAAAGACATAGGGATGGAGTGAGCAAAGGTCCATGTTTGGGAGGTGCTGGCTTCTCAAGTGGAGAGAGAGAAGGGAAGGTTTGGGAGGGAGGAAGTTTAAGGAGAGGATCCAAGCCTTTTTCCTCTATGAGAGCTTGGAGTGAGGAAAATTGACCCCAAAGAAGGAAGAAATCCTGGACATAAGAGACCTCTATATGCCTTTTCTCTGTGTCAAACTATTACTGTTGCAGAGAATTTGGAGATCAAAGGTGGTGAATTCTGGCCATTTTGAGTCACTGTCTAATTCATATTGAGGCCAAATTTCAGTACAGAGTTTAATTAATTGCTTCCACTTTATCTCTCCCTGAGGGCCAACCTGCACAAGCTTTATAAGAGCAGGCCAAAGGGGAGTCTGGTGAAATGCAAGAAATTTTGGAACTCATGAATTAGGCAAAATATGGCCTGAGGGAAGGGAGGTCCTTTTCACTCACAGGGCATCTCCCAGGAAAGGATTATCCCAGCTGAGAACTTCAGTTTTGAGTTCTCTTAAGAGGAGAGAACAAGAAATCCTGAGCTTAGACCAGCATCCGGGTCAAAGCAAGGGAAACTGACTGAATACCCCAGGCCCTATGAGGGGGGATGAAACAGCCTGACCGAACAGCCCAGGCCCAAAGGGGGGGAGGTGCACTAGTAATGAGTGCCACCCCAGCATGCTTGAGGTGACAGAGGCCTTCTTACCAATCTGATGGGTTGAGAATGAAATCCGATGTTGCATGCAGCGATGAGATCCAGCAAAGTGCTCTGGCTATATATGATGAAGAGTGCAAGATGAGAGTGCAAGTTCAAGACTGTTCTTGACTCATAAGGGAAGTTATTGGTGGAGTGCCTCTCAGGCCAATCTGGGTCACTCCAAGGAGGACAGCTGGGGGAATCCTGGAAGTTGCACTCTCCCCCCTCCACCTAGGAAAAGCCAGGTTGGAAATGAAAGTGGAAAGGGAGATAGACTCTCAAATGCCTGTTTGGGCCATCAGGATCCAGTTTTCACCTGAGGAAGTTCAAACCTCATCAGAGAGTCACCCTGGACAGTGGCTCTCAATCATCCCCGAAGTTATTCCTGGTTCCATGCATGCACGGTCTCTCTCTTGAAAAGAAACGAAAGATTCAGCATGCCACAGAGAGAAGGAAGAATAGGGAAGGGAGTCTCAGCCCTTACTGAAAAACCTGATCCTTGCTTCCTTCCTCATATGGGGTACCAAAAATGTTAGGAAAAGAGGTGCCAAACAGAGTGGAGGCAGTATATGAATCTACAGCCAGACTGAATTTATTCAGAGAAAATAAATTCATAGAGGTGGGTGGCCTCCTCTATGCACGTCGATGGAACACGTGGCAGAAGGCCCAACCCCAGGAGCTGGGCCTTTTTATATCTTAGGAGGGCTAGGGAGGGGGGTGGGGTAGGGGCAGCAGGCAGAGATGACTTCCTGGAACTGGCCTTTCAGGTGACTTTATCTTTTATGTTTATCTATCTTTTGGGCATTGAGCGAGAATGGCTGAGGCTTGTGTCTTTGTTCCATCAATTATTCACTTAGTTAACAGTTTCATAATATATGAAGTGAAAATTAGAAAAATTAAAGAAAAAGAAAAAAGTTCAAAATCAAATATTTAATTTCTCTGTTGGTAATTGATGGAATAATAGAAAGTCAGTAAGGATATTAATGATCTGAACAACATTATCTTGAGATCTTATTGACATTTATAGTAAACTGCTCCCAAGAACCACAACATACAAACTATTTTCAAATGTACATGGAATGTTAACCAAAGCAACCCATTTATGGTGTCAAATGAGGTTGTAATAATTTCAAAGGGATAAAATCTTGTAGAGTGTTTATCTGACTACATTGAAAGTAAACTAGTTGCCAATAGAAAAATTTAGAAAACCTCCAAATATTTACTAATGACATCATTTAAAATAGACTGTGAATCAAAGAAAAATCACAAGGGAAACTGGAAAATGCTTGGAATTGAGGGACAGTGAAGATACCAATCAAATTTGGGATGATGCCAGATCAGTGACTGATATCGGAATTTGACCCCTTAAAAATATATCGGAATGTGGCCCCTTAAAGTTCCCCAGAGATCGAGTCTGGGATGCCACATTTGTTATCGAAATTTGGGGTGCCATACAATATCACCATACGCTTATTAATAAATCCCCAATATTTATAAGCCCAAGTGAGTTCTTGCCTAATATTTAGAGAAGAATTCTAAATACAAGGCATCATGGTACATTTTAAGCTTTTATTTAGTGTGAAAAATGCAAAGGAGAGTGAGAGCTTTATCTAAGAGAGAGGGGTAAATCTGGGTTCATACCAAGCACCAGGAAGCAGCCATGTGCAGGAGCATCTAGGCCAGGAAGCCTAGGGCTGGTGGCCCAAAGGCCATGTACCCTAGAGGCGCAGGGCTACAGCCAGCCCCCTACTGGCAATAGGCCAGGGCGAGGGAGGGAGGAAAAAGGGCTGGACACACCCTGTCCCAGGCTTTTAATCCACTCTCAAAGGGGAGTGGCTAATTAATCTGATTGGCTGGTGGGCACTCAGGTGTAGCCAGTAGGGGCTTGAGGTCACACAGGGGCATGGCGAAGGTGTGGCCTTCCAGCTCACAAACCTAATCAATTTAAACTGTATGCCTGCCTACTTTGGGAAAGGATTTATATCTTTCTACTTTTACATTAGGAAAAAAAGAAAAATATGAAACAAATGATTAAAGCTAGTATCTTAAGAAGCTAGAAGAAGAGGGAATTAAATCAAAGTATATAGAAGAAGTAATAAAAATTATAAGCCAAATTTAATGCTAATAGAAAATGGAAAACTATAAAGAAAATGATGAGAGCTAAAATTTTATCCTTATTGAAATCTGTTAGGAAAAGAGTTGCAGATTGGTGCCTCCTCACATAGGGGACCAAAATGTTAGGAAAAGAGTCACATAATAGAGAGGAGGCAGTGCACAAATTTACAGCCAGACCGAATTTATTCAGAGAAAATAAGTCCGCAAAGGTGGGTGACCAACTGCCTGCATGTACAAGATGGAGCATGTGGCAGAAGGCCTGGACTCCCAGGGGCCTGGCCTTTTTAAGGAGGGCTAGGGTTGGGGGTGGGGCTAGGAGGCAGCATGGAGGGGAATTCCAGGAACTGGGCGGGGGGGGGGGGGGGGGCTTGGGAACCTGGAAAATAATGCAGGGTGGGGTATGAAGGCAATAGGGTGTGAGACCCAATTGAGCTTCAAGGGCAAGGAATACAAAATCAATGAATCATAATGATAAATTAGAAATGACATGTAATGAATATGACACATGCAGACATTAAATAATGTTATAATATTAATACAGAGTTCACATTAGTGGTAAAGTATAAAGGTATAATGTCTCCCAAAATTTTCTTTACTAACTTAATGACAGGCATCTTAAACACTTCTTTGACAATTTTTTATCTGAAATTCTGATCTCTTAAATAATTCCTGTGTCAGCAGTTCTCAACTTTTTGGTCTCCTTTTACATTTGTACTATAAGCCGTGACTGAAAATCCCAAAAAGTTTGATTAATTTTTGTCATATATTTATGTTAACTGTATTATAAAAAGCATTAATTTAAAAATAGTAAAAATAAAGCCACTCTTTGTTAATATCAAAAGTATTCTTTCTAAAACATACAAAAAATAGGTGAGGATAGCATAATTTTATATTTTTTCAGGATCCTTTCAAGTCTGCTTAATAATGATAGATCTACTTCAGCACCCAGAGTCTCAGTACAAAGCTTTAGAGATGTATGAGAAAAAATTCAGTTTCCCACAGCTGTGAGCTGAAAAGAGTATTTCAATAGCATTTTCAGGTAATTATAAATGTTATTCTTTGGTACTATCCCAAATTGCCACAGCTGTAGTTTTTTCAAATTATTTGCAATGTGGAATCTGAAATCACATCAGTGAATTGTTACATTAAATTCCATTAGTCTTTCAGTAGTCTAAATGAACATTTTACTCATGCATGATCTTGTAACATCCTGCATGGGTCACTTGGAAAATACCGATTGATATTCAATATACAATATTTTCCAAATATGGATATATTTCATTAGTCAACTTCATCAATAAATCACAGTTGTTAATATAATTACAAACACTAATATCATTTTTAAGTAATGTGAAGTTGACAAGTTCACACTTGTATACAGGCTTGCCAAAATTCTACTATTTCTGGAAAACTCAAATTATGTCACCGATGACAAATATCCACTGCTGTGTTTTGTAAAGTGACCAGTTCACTTATCCTACTTTTTACAAAATGTCAACAAAATACATAAATCCAAACAACCCCAGCTGTTCTGCCTGTTGTTCCTTGGAAAAAAGGAGATCGCTCATAAAAAATCACACAACTTTCCTTGAGATAACTTCTTCACATGTACTTCTCATTTTGCCACACAAAACAGTCTAATTAAGTAAGCAAAGGTTAATATTTAATAAAGTCAGAAACCTTTACAACTTCATCAAGGACATGAATATGTCATGGTTTTGAATTTTAAGTGTGTGATTTTGAAAAGCTACTATCACAATTTGTTAATGCTATTGTACTAACAATTTTACTTTTCATAATTTCTCTAACTAATTATTGTCTAATAACTTATTATTTTGAAATTCCAAAATTGTTTCTTTGGCTTTCTCTAAAATTTTATGACTTACTGGAATTTCAGAATAATTATTTATTAAATTGATATTAAATTAGAGATTATGAGAGTCATAAGTGCAGATAGCTAGTGAAAGCAAAATAAAGGCACAGAGAACCAAGTTAATTGCTGAAAGTATATATTTATACCATAAATCTACTACATTAGAAAATCCTAGGATGTATATGTACACATCCATCCCATTACCTATCAAAATGTGGATGCCATAGCGCTTCAGGTAGCCTCTGGAAAATTCAATGTTACATTCATAGGAGAATATGAGTGAAAAAGGCAAATGACATTTTAGTGTTGTTATGTAAATATTTTCAACTGTATGGAGCCCTCCTAAAGCATTTCAGGGATACTCAGAGTTTCCTAGATCATCTTGTGAGAATTTCAGACTAATATCTTTTCTGGAAAATTTTGTGGGTTATAAAACACGACATTATAATGGGCTAAAATAAGTTTCCTAGTCCTAGTTTTTCCCTTTTTTCATAGTTAGAAATCCAAGGCTCTTCAAATCCACTTTTCAACTGAAAGATCCTTTTTAGTTTACCAAAAAGAACTCTGCATTATGACTGTGTTCAATGCAAGAGCCAGCTGAGGAGAAGTCAACAGAGGACAAAGACAGAGGCCAGAAGTGAAGCACCGTCCCAACATTTTCAGTCACCATGGTGTTGGAATCATTTGATCAGACCGCCTCTAATGGCCCCTTCATCTTTCACTTTGATGCCTCTTGGTGTTCCTTTTTTGAGATTCTGTTTTTGTGTAATGTTGCTGGGTATTCTGTCCTCAATTTCCTTGTCACACAAAAGAAGGAAGTGTTCCATCTGATAGGAAGCCACATGTCAGCACCTGCTCTATGAGTGTATTTGTTTCTCATTTCCATTTCTGTTTTGCAGTATCGCAGGGTCTTTTCTGTTGACAGCAACAACAGCACATTTGTACTGTCTATGCCTGCTATCTTTTTTTTCCTATGGATGTCAAAATCTAGGATCTGATGAGTATCCTTTTGGTTCATCCCATCACATAAGAAGTGCTTCTGTTTAGGTGTTCAATTTCTTGACTAACTGAACTTGTGGTTAAGCCTCACTGAAATATAAAATTTGAATTTATCTATCTAGATAGATAATGCAATGGGAAACTTTTCTATACCAGGAGACAAATATGCTCTTTCTATGCAAAAAGACATCTTGTTTTAGGCTCACAGTTCAAACATCAATGTAGTGCAGTATAATCCAACCCAAAGTATGAGCTGTGTATTGAGATCTGACTAGAATATACACTGTGTATATATAGTTTTGTATCTTTGGAGAATGAGCAAAAGATGAGATTTGGAGAAACACATAAACAGAAAGATTGGAGCTCCTGATCTGGATAGAGGAGGTAACTTTAGGTTTTATGGCACATTAGTATCCATAGACTACTGGATTTCTTTTTTTTTAAATTGGAGTGATTGTGGAATTTAAATCATGTTATGTAGGCAATCTTTTTTTTTTTTTTTTGACAGGCAGAGTGGACAGTGAGAGAGAGAAACAGAGAGAAAGGTCTTCCTTTGCCGTTGGTTCACCCTCCAATGGCCGCCACGGCCGGCGCACCACACCTATCTGAAGGCAGGAGCCAGGTGCTTATCCTAGTCTCCCATGGGGTGCATCCTCCACTGCACTCCCTGGCCACAGCAGAGAGCTGGCCTGGAAGAGGGGCAACCTGGACAGAATCCGGTGCCCCAACCGGGACTAGAACCCGGTGTGCCAGCGCTGCAAGGCGGAGGATTAGCCTACTGAGCCACGGCGCCGGCCATGTAGGCAATCTTGATATGGGCTTAGTATGTTAAATAACTATCTAGATTCTTGCATGCTTTTCTCTCCAGAAATAAGAACTATTAGCAGAGACATATATAGGTGCACAAGTGAGAACAGGATTGATTTGGAGGTGAAACAGCATACCTTCACACATGAGTGTGGACCATTCCACATGGAGAAACACCCATCATGACTGAGATGAAGAGCTGCTTAAAGAAGGAGAGAGAAAGCTTTAATAGTACTCTGAACCACAGTCAGGAGAAAAAGTGGTCTCTGCTCCATCCTCATCATCTTTTATGAGGTAGGGGGTGGTGCCTTAGTTGAATGAACAAGTAGGGTGAAGTCTTAGCATGCAAAGTATCATCTGGGATTTTTGTGGGATCATCAGGCCATCTCTTCCTTCCTGGTTCCAGATGAGACACAGGTGCATCCTGGGAAGGTGAGTGTTTCAGACTGATAGATAAAGAGAACATTATATTTCAAGTCTGGCAAGAATTCCAGCTCTAGGCCTAACTAACTGCTTGCCTGTTCACAGCATATCATTCTCCCCCTCAAATATTTCAATCCCTTAATCTTAAAGGGAGACTTAAGGAGTAAGGTCCATCTTCTGAAAATTCTTCACACTGACACAGAGGCATAGATTTTGACTACCCCAGGAATGAAAATCTCTGTCTATCTGATCCAGTGGATCCACCTCAAGAGTTAAAAGATTTGAATCAGTTACTGACAGTGGTTGTGGTCTCTGTATGTCATCATTACTTTGAGAAGCTGTCAAACTCTGAAGGAAACAAGTGTGTCAATCTGGATGAGCATAATTGGGAAAAGACACATTATGGATGGACTACTTCTTGGGAATTGAGAATTTCCCAAATAATTAGAGCTGGAAAGCTTTTCTTTTTCAAAGTATTTTTAAACTGGTTATAAATCCCTGAAATGTCTCTTTCAGTGAAAATACTGTTATTAAAGTATATGTAACAGATTCCATTAATTACTGCACATATCTACCATGTTCTAACAGTGGGTATTCCAGTGCTCATCAATTGTCTGACTACTTTAGCGCGAGTATCCACAGACTTATGTACTTGTTGTAAAATCTGGCCTGTAATCTGAGCCGAGCCACTTCTAGGCAAAAGACAGATTTCTTTAAAAGACTTCATGGGTGTAGGAGGATTTTTTTTCCTATCATGGTAAAAGAACTCACCAGGGAGTATTCCTGTCAATGGCAACTTCTTGAAAGATTCAGGAGATCAAGCAGATAAAGTACATCTGCCATAAAGTGCAATAGCCTTGATATGACAAAAGAAACGATTTTGTTTTTAATTCTTGACACATGTATTCAGCTCGATTTCCCCTGTAATTTCACTGCAGTAAGCACACTGAGCAGCACCAGGTAAGGTCCTTTTTTGGGTCTGCAGTCAGTCAGAAGGGGACTTCCTTACAAATTTTTGGCAAAATTAGATCCCCTGAGAGTTTTGCTGGTAATGGCTTTTGGAATCTGGCACTAAGAATTTGTTATGATATTCAGTTAGAGCCTTCTGTACCTGACCTACATTGATAATATGCTTTAGCAGATCCTGAGTATCTTAATCAAAGAGAACATCCTAGGTGAGAAAGGGTCTCCCAGATAACATTTCAAAAGAGGTACGTTTAAAGCAGTCTTAGGAGTTATCCTCACCCTAAGGAGGGCAAGTGGTAATAGCTTCAGCCAGGATTCTGAGGTCTTTGGCTAAATTTTTTGGGTCTTTTTAAGATTATTATTAGCTTTCTTGGTTTTACCTGAAGGCTGAGTTCGCCAAGAGGCATAGAAATGATAGGATATCTATCTCTAAAACACTGACCATCTGCTGATTTACATTAGACATAAAAGGTCCATTGTCACTTTGTAGTTACTTCTGGACTCCAAAATGAGGAATGATTTCCTTTAGCCAGATTTCAGACCCTTCTTGTGCCTTTTATGTTCAGGTTGGAAAAGCCTCTATACATCCTGTCAAAGTGTCAAAAGACTAGTAGATATTTATGATCATTTGTCGAGGGCAGGTTAGTAAAATCTATTTGCCAGTCTTCACCTGGGTATGTTCCTCCCCTTTGTGTAGAATTGAGTAATGGAGGTGGTCTGATGTGGCCACTGAGACTATTTTGTCAATGGAGGGACAGGACCCTTATAAAACTATGCGGTCCTTTCCCCTATGCATGTAAGAGGGGCCAAAGGAAATGAGAAGTTCTAAAGAAATCAAACTTGGGCGTAGTGGACCAAGAAACAAGTCCTGAAAGCCGGACTCTGCCTCCCCAAGCCCAGTCCTTTATCAAAGAGAATTCACTGAATTGATGGAGTAACACAGCTAGCCATACTGGACTGAAGGAGTCACTTATTTCTCTAATAGATAAGAACCCTGATGGCCAATATTAGCCAGAGGGATTTTTTAAGGGGAATTCCACATCCAAAGATCCCTCACCCAGACTTTTCCAGAAGAGGAAAGAGGGGAGAAGAACTGGGACACCCATACCCATATCCATAAAATCCCCAGTTTGAATGCAGACTGGGCTCTCAGTCCTTCTGAGACACCTGCCTGGTCTATCAGGTGCAGCAATTTCTGTCTCTTCATTGGACACATACTTTGTCATCAAGTTTCTGGGGTTCAAGTTAGCATTGCATCTTGTTGCATTGGCTGGGAACATGCCTCAGTTGTGCCAACAGTGAGTATGAGAAGGCAATCACCATCAGCTATTTTCTCTTTTCTACCATCTCAAATTTCCTTTCAGGATAAAGTTCTGGATGCACATGACTGGGGTAAATTGGAAAGGTGACTGAGGGCCTCAGGCCAGGGTGACTCTTTGGTGGCAACCTAAAAGTCTTCCAAGAGAACCCAGTTGCTGACTGCCCATTAACCGTATCTGGGAGGCAAATCCCCTTTTCCTGTCACTTCTGACCAAGTGTCTCTCCTGGTGGAGGGAAGATGAAACCCCAAAGCTCCTACTGAGTATCCTCCCTTTGGAATGACTTCAGAGACCTTCAGAGGAGCCCTTCTAGACTTCCTGAAAGAGTTGAGAACAATTCTTGTCTCTCTTTGTATCTCTTCTCTACCACTTTGAGGGGTTTAGGTATCAAGGCATTAAACAGGATCCCCCTCTGGTTCTCAGCTCCCACCATGGCTTCTGTTAAATGCCTGCTTTGTGGCCCCAAGTGGCATGTACCATCCAGCTGTCCCTTCCTCATTCAGGGTTTTCCTTTTCTTGGGGGAAGGAGGATTCATTTTAGACAAGTCCTTTTCATGGCCTATTTTGAGAGGTGGCTGGCTGAGAGATTTGTGTCATTGCACTCCCTTAGCTCCTTCTCTGCTTTGCAGCCTCAGTGGCCATGATGATTGTCCCCTTACTGTACTTACACTACTGCCAGAGAACCCTTTTCTCTGAGGCTTACTGCCACTTTCAGGTTTATAAAATGCATCTTAAGTTTAAAAGAGTCAGGATTCTTGTGTCAGTTTGGAAAAACCCAGTGCCAAGGAAGTGTGCCCACTGGAATTAATCATGAGAGGCTCATCGGAGCCCTAGCATGACTAAGGCTGGGAGGCTCAGATCAGGGACCTTCCCATCATGGTCATGGGCTTGGGAAATGGCTCTCCCAGATGAACAGGCTGGAGAGAAATGGGCAAAAGATGTCTTGACCTACCTCTGACATGAGGGAGCAGAACTGGTGTGCCTTTCTCTCCCCAGTGTCTTATAGATGGGCAATACAGAATCCAAAACCACTGTAGGACCCGTCCCTAAGAACTGGAGTGCTTTCAATCACTGGAAGAAGTACTTGGTTGTTCTGCGCCAGCCGGCCTGCCAAGACTATCTGGTAAAAGATGAAGAAAAGTGGCCATTAGAAAAAAGTCTAAACTGCAATACTATCTTACAAGAGTCAGAGGCAACTTAACTTTCTACCTAGGCCCTCTTGGCCCTAGCTGTCTTGCTGATCAGTTCAGGGTCTATTCACTACCCCATCTCCTTTATCTCAAATGTGGGGAAACAAGGGAAAGGTCACATCTGTCCAGGAGCCAAGGCCCTGCACCTGGTTCAGTTGACTCTCCTTGCTGAGGGACACCACCTACGCCATTTTCCCTATCTCATTTCTGCTACTCTTTGCAAGTTAGCAGGCCAGAGACCCACCTCTGAGCAACTGGCCCTTTTTTGTTTAAATAAGCCAGGTTTTTTGGAGGGAGCTTCTCAGTCATTTCTTCTATCACCCTCCAGAGGAACTGTTCCCTTAGCATTCTCTGGGGCCCAAAGAAGGGTAACTCTCTTCCCTTTCCATTCTCTCACAGTGTCTGGTCAAAGGGACATCTTTTACAAGTACTCTTCTTATGTACACAAACTTAAGCCAGGTGACAAGCTCCTCGGTAGGCATCATGACATCCCAGGGACACAGCAATAGACAGCTGAGTGTAGGTAATGTGTATACTCCCACCTGCCAACTTCTTCCTCACTGTGGGCTCAGTGACACAATGCCCCACAGCCCAGGGCTTGAAATACTTTTCAAGCAAGGAAAAGTCACCCAGAGTGAGCCACCAGGACTCTGGGAATTCCTTTGTTACTCAGACCTTTATCTAAAGACCAATCCAGGGAGATACCAGGAGAATTGAGTCTTAAGGAAATTACCCTCTAGAATATTAAAATAACCATCTTATCTCTAAACTGAATCTCTGATTTTGGGACTTCCAGCTGGATCCCTGGAGCTCTCAAACAATGAGATTCAAACAAGACATGGGGTCAGCATAATGTTTTTAATAACCTAAGTATCCATTATCAGGTTGTAAAAGTGGCACCAAACTCATGCTGTGCTTAAAATTTTGGTGGTAAACCTTTTTTATTTTCTTTCAAACTTACTTAACAGCTTGTTTACTCCACCCCTTTGCTTGGTGGGGAGTGGGGAGAAGGGTAATCAGTTCTCTCCAAGCCCAAGGCAGTGATGTTACCTCTGAATGTCCCTCTCCTGTTCTGGAAAATTCGAATGTCAATTAACAATCTCCAGTGGGCAACCAATCCATGGTACACAAGTTTCTGGTTCACAGTTAATCTTGAGAAATGTCTTGCAGCTGCTTGAACACTTGCTTGTCTCAGAGACAGCCTAAGAAGGTTGACTGTTGACCAGGTGTTTTTGGCCTAATGTGTTTCTTGGGGGAAAAAAAAAAAACACAAAACTATGCTCAAATTCAATTTACATTTTAAAATTTAAAGAGACATCTTTGTTAAATAACAACTTCATGCATTATTTGGAAAGAGATGAATTTTGAGTTAAATGTGTTTTTGGTTATGGACTTATTTGTGTGTTCATTTTATAACTATGAAAAAATCTGATGTATAACTGGTTGAGTCACCCTGACTAAGTGGATTGATATTATTTCATGATACTGAGGAATCTTATTTTGACCAGATATTTTAAACCCTCTTGGCATCCTTGACAGGCTTCCTAAATATTGAAGCTCTAAATTCTTTAGACTCTGATATTTCCAGTTGGACCTCTGGAAATGTCAAAGGATATATCTCTCATCTTGTGGCGATAATAACTAATTAGACTACTTAGATTACATTAAAGGTATGGTTAAGATGTAGAATGATCCTAAACTTTAAATTATGCTAATATAAAAATGTTATTGATGTGAACGTACTAGAAAGTAGAAACTATATAAAATCTATAAAGTCTTATAAAGTCCAGACAACAGGATTATAATTCTCTACTTCTTTGTTGCATGATATATTTAACTATTTTAAGTAATATGTTCATATGCTGATGTCATGTGCTAATCCTTTTAATCACAGTTTTTATGTGTCTTTATAACCAACCTAAATAAGAGGAAGTTTATGCATCTCAGAGGAAGATCTCAGATGTTTTTCTGTTGTCATTACTGGGTTTAATTGTTTAGGAAAACTAATTTTTGTGTGTGAGTGTGAGCAAAGCAAGATTTATTGAAGTCAGTAACCTTTTGCAGCAACAGCCAGGAGAGGCTCCAAGAGAGACAGATTCAGGAAAACTGAATCTTATAGGAGTTAGCATTATCTACCTGTTTTCAAAAAAATACATATTTGAGTGATTACTATAACTTTGAGTAGATTTGCCCCATAGCTTTGGTTAAAATATTCACATGAAATAGATTATTCTTGTAAGGGTCTGTGATCTCATTTTGATAGTTTTATGAATTAATTTAGTTTGTGTAAAATACATTGCTGGGTTATAATTTAATGTCAAATTAATGGTGTACTTATATAAAGGTCTGATGTTTTATGTGCCAGGGTCAGTCACTGGCTAAATAAGAAGAAAAAAGAAAAAGCCAGAAAATGGCCAGACGTGTCCAGGTCAAAACATGGAGCAAATGGAGGACAGCTCCAAGAGACTTAGAGATGACTAGAGACAGGTTATATGGAAGGTACTGGACAGCAGAGTTCCAGGAACCCTCAAAAGCTCTAGTACAGGTTACAAAGATATTGATTAAGCCTAGCAACTCAGGCCAATAACCCACTGCTATGCAATGATCACGTGCTAAAGCTAAAGGCCCAGAAAGTGTGGCTACATGGTGACTATCAGTTAAGTCTGAAAGCCCAGGAAGGCAGGCTAAGCAATCAGGGTGGCCTAACTTGTTGTCTTACTAGTCCTCTATTATCTTATTCTGAAGGAATCTCCATTAGGCTGTATGGTTGATCCCGAGGCTTTATAAAAGGGTTAACTAGCCTTTTTCTGTAATAATTCTTGGCCACAGATAAAAGACCAAATAACATAGCCCCCAAAAAAGAGAATGAGAGAGAGAATTTAAACTACTATTATTTTACAGCTAGAGTTATTCTGTTGTGACCACAGTAAGTTTGAAGAACTCCCCTTTTCAAACCAAAGGGATAAAAAATTGTAGTTATGACCTCAAAACTTATAGACAGGCTGTGTAAGGTAATCATCATGTTTGATCTTACCTAGAAGGATGTAGCTGTCCTCATGGACACTTATTTCATGGAAATCACACACACACACACACACACACACACACTGTCAGACCTTGCTTCTGACTAATTTTTCAGTTCAGGTCACCAAAAAATTAGGGATGGGACTAAACACTCTCATGGTTAACACCCTAAAGGCTTCCACCATGGTTTATTTTAACAGAGACCAGGAAGGAAAGGAGTGAGCTAGGCAGGAAGAACAATGTAAGGATAGGTGGTAGGCCAATTAGTAGCAGCTTTACACAGTGTTCTTCTTCAAGGTGATCCAATAAGGCCAGCCTACCCCCAAATTACATCTGTTTTCAATGTGGGAAGCCAAAGAATTGGACCAACAGCTGTCATGACAGAAGCCAGCTTCTGAAGGTCCTGTCAACTCTGCCAAGAGCTGAGTCATTGTAAACAGAACTGTCCTGGGATTGGAGTCTTGGTCAGAGCCACTGATCCTGTCAGCCCTTCCTAGGTTAAAAAAGGCCTTCACTCTGCCCAGCTTCCAAAGTAATCATTGCTACTGGAGGGATGGCTTAGGATCAGCAGCATTGCAGGCAGGACTGTACATTTCCTTTTGGAGATGCCACCTATTTTATACTAACCTCCTGTTCAGGCAAGCTCTCCTCCCAGGCCAGTCAGATAATAGGAGTCAATGGGGTGCCTTCCCTAAGGAAATTCACAATTCCCTTGTAATGTATATTCCAATATTCCATGTGAAGAGATTGATAGGTCCAGCCTCACTTATACCTGACCAGGCCTTAAAGTTCACCTAATTATTATCAAGCCACTCTTGTCAGTTTATATTTGCCTTTAAAAGCCTTTAACAAACAGTACATAAAGCAACAGCTAATCTGAACAGCGTGGCCACAAGGGTTTATAGACAGTGCAGCTTATATTTGGGCAGGCCCTCATGTTGGGCAGGCACCCCCCTCTTGAGGGGGGTGATCTGTCACCCCACCTGAGACTACATATTTGGGCATTTGACTAACACCTTTATCTTCCTAACATTAGTCTATCAGGTGTTCAAGAAAAAAACACAAGTGATGTGTCAGAAAGTAAAGTATTTAGTGCTCATCCTCATCCACCCCAGGAACAAAGAATGGCCAGAGGGGAACACGAGGGTCCCTGTGCTGGGGTTAGAAAACCCAGTCCTTCAAATAATGCAAGCAGTTAAATATGCTAACTGCTGCCCAAGGAGGTGTCTATGCCAAACATCAAAAATAAATGGTTTTGTTTCAACTAGATAAGCAAAAAACCATGTTCATACTTTCTTGGACAAGACCAGATAAGTCTAGGACCAGGCTGAACAAGACTGAAATTTTGGGCCTAACATTTGGTCATCAAATTCTGGCTATTGCCTCTCATTGGCCCTACAGTTTCCATACTCTTACTGCCTCTCTTTATGTCATGGTCTTTCATGTCTTCATTCATTTTGTCTCTAATAGAAAAAAAGCCACCCAATTCCAGATGGTTGTTAAACAAGACATCTAGCCGATCCCACTAAATGATATGACCAGTACTCTAGACAACACAAGACAATCTTTTCCAAGGCTAAGCTCAAACACCATAGGACAGATAGCAAGAGAAGAACACCCATAAAACACCTCTGTGCCCATACATCAGCTTGAAGAAGATACAGAAACTAAGATCTGTATCCATGTGTCCCTGTAAGATTATGGGTTACTTCTCTTAAGGTGGAATGTTAAGGCAACTTGGTAGATATTAGCTTATGTGTATAAGAGGGGCTGAAAAAAATGAGAAGTTTTTAAAAAAAATAAATTTATGTGCAATGGGATGAGGAAATAAGTACTGAAAGCAGGACCCAGCCTCTTGTCTATCTCCCTTAGCCCAAGGTGTCCTTGCTTTTCCTTTATCAAAAAGAACTCACCAAATTAAGGGAGTGATACAGGTGGCCTGACAAGGTTATAATCACTGGACTGAAGGAGCCATTTGCTTTTCCAATAGATAAGATCATTAATGGCCAGTATTGTCCAGAGGAGTTTGTTTAGGGGAATTCCACATCCAAAAATCCCCCACCCAGACTTTCCCAGAAGAGAGGAGGAGAGAAGAAATGGGGGACCCATATTCATGCCCATAAAAACCCCAGTCTGAACGCACACTGGGCTGTCAGGCCTTTACTGAGATGCCTATCTGGTCTATTAGGGGTAGCAATTTCTGTCTCTTCATTTTTTCCCAATAAATGTTTCACTAACCAGCTTCTCACCTGCTCATTTGTCAGCCACATATCTTGTCATCAATAGAACAACTTTCCAGGGTTCAAATTAGCAGTGATACCTTCAAATACTGAAGAAACTATTTGCATTAGGATTTCTCTTCTGGATGGACACTCGTGCATTTCCTTAATAATTTTCCACTGAGAAGCCATTGGCAGCATGGTCCTATGATTTTAAGTCTACCATACATTGGTATCTGTAGTGTAACCTCCTTACTGAACTCATTCTATCTTAGGCATGGTATAGCAAGGATTTCTAAAACTTCCTGAGTAGCAGCCTTTGTTGCCCATTCTGTTAGTGCCCTCTCATTGCTGATATGGTTATCTTTCTTTCGTGTCCTCTGTAGCCAATTCCCAATATTCCAATACTACTTGAAAGAGAGTTGATGTTTCTTTCCCAATTTTAATGGGAGAGTTATTGGTAGTCAGTAGGCTTCCCTTTCCAAAATGCTGCATATGCATGTAACACAAGGAAAGTATATTTGGAGTCTGTGTAAATATTAGCTCTATGGTCTTTTCTTAATTGTGAGACTCTACTTAAAGCAATAAGTTCAGCTTTTTTAGCTAAAGTGTTATATGACAATGTCAGAGCTTCTACCAACTGAATACGATATACTATGACATATCCTGACTTTCTTTCATTCATGAAACGACTGCCATAAGACCTAAAACTATAATAAGAGCTGAATTACCTCTTCAGCAGACCCTGTTGAAGTTCTAATTCAAAATTTCTAGTATGAAGCCTTAGTGCATGGAGGTATTACATGTTTGCCAAATTCACGACAAACCTGTCATCACTTAATACAACTTGTAATGTTTTTTCCCAGTTATACAATGTTGAAACATGATTTCAGACAGCCAAAGTTGTGCATCCCTAAAAAGTGTGTTAGGTTAACCCTTGCCTGCTCTCCAGCATCCCATATGGGAGCTGGTTCTAGTCCTGGCTATTACTCTTCTGATCCAGCTCTCTGCAATGGCCTGGGGAAGCAGTAGAAGAAGGCCTAAGTGCTTGGGCCTCTGCACCTGAATGGGAGGCCTGGAGGAAGCTCCTGGTTCCTGGCTTCAGAATGGCCAGCTCTGGCTGTTGTGGCTATTTGGGGAGTGAACCAGCAGATGAAAGACCTTTCTCTCTGTCTTTCTCTCTCACTTTCTATAATTCTACTTCTCAAATAAATAATAAATAAAATATTTAAACAAGTAAACCTGTAAAGAGAACATAATGTTATTTGGTAAACATAGAAAAAAAAAATTCATAGAAATTATGCAAATTCAAAGATCCCAAAACTATGTAAACCTATTTTGTTTCTCAGAACTGCACTTACCAAGAAAATAAGGGTGGAGCTGCTATGTTTAAAAATACTCTTCAGTCTTTTTATTAGAAACAAAGAAAAGGAAAATAAACAAGTAAATGAAAGGGGATGAATGAAGACAAAGTGAAGACAAAGCTAATTACTTGGAAAAAATATATTTCTTTAAGAAAAATGATGATTATCTTAGGAGGCACATTAGTCATAAGTGAAAAAGAAGGTGAGATTAGTTTAAAAATTATTTATGGTATACAAACTTCATGTATTTCATATGTACAAATTTAGGAACAGTTATTCTTCCCATCTTATCCTTCTTCTCACATCCACATCCACCATTTCCCTTCTCCCTCTCTTATTTTCTTTCTTATTTATTACAAAGATCTATATTCAGTTAACTTTATACTCATAAGGTTAACCCTTCACTAAGTAAAGAGTTCAGCAAGTAGTATAAAGAAAAAATCAAAACAAAACACTTTTCCTCAACAGTCAGGATAAGCACTGTTCAAATTACATGCCTATAGATTACCTTTTAGTTATTCAATTAACTACTACAGATCAGAGAGAACATATGGTATTTGTCTTTTTGTGGACTGGCTTATTTCACTAAATGTAATGTCTTCTAGTTGCATCCATTTTATTACAAACTACAGGATTTCATTTTTTATTTTACTGCTCTGTAGTAATCCATGGTGTATATATAACATAATTTCTTTATTCAGTCTTCAGCTGATGAACATCAGAGTTGGTTCAATATCTTAGCTATTTTTAATTGAACTGTAATAAACAAGGGGTACAGATTACTCTTTCATATGCTGATTTCTTTTGGTTTGGGCAAATTCCCAGGAGTGGATGGCTGCATCATATGGTAGATCTACATTCAGATTTCTGAGGTATGTCCATTATGTCTTACACAGTGGCTACACCAGTTACAATCCACTCAGCAATGGATTAGGGTACCTTTTTCTCCACATCTTTGCCAGCATTTGTTTGTTGATTTCTGTACGACAGCTATACTAACTGATATGAAGTGAAACCATATTGGTGTTTTGTTTTGCATTTTCCAGACGGCTAGTGATCCAGAGCATTTTTTCATGTGTCTGTTAGCCATTTGAATTTCCTCTTTTGAAACTTGCCTGTTCAAATTCGTTGCCCATTTTTTAACTGGATTGCTTATTTTGTTATTTAATTTCTAGAGCTCTTTATAGATTCTGAATATCAATCCTTTATCAGTTGCATAGCTTGCAAATATTTTTCTCATTCTGTAGGTTGCCTGTTCATTCTGCTGAGTGTTTCTTTTAGAGTGCAGAAGCTTCACAGTTTCATGTAATCCCATTTGGCTTTCATTGCCTGTGCCTTTGGTTTTTTTTCCAAGTGTTCTTTGCCAATACCAATGTCTTGCAGAGTTTCCCCAATGTTCTCTAGTAATTTGATGGTATTGGATCATAGATTTAAGTTTTTGATTCATTTTGAGTAGATTTTTGTGTGGTAGAAATCCTCTTTTTTTTTTTTTTATGAGAAGGGAGGCTTTGATCACCTATATTTTTGTAACCACCTCCTCACCTCCTGTCTTCCAAGGTGATGAATGTCTGGATGTGAACCCACAGCGGGTGCAATACTCAGCTGTACTGCTGCATGAACTGCACAAAGGACCTGTGCTGTCTCAGTGTGAGCACTGATCCCATTGCAATGAACCACCCCAGGTAATCAGGGAGATCTGAGCATGTGTAGCTGTTCACAGTGATTGCCCAGAGACCCAGCTACACCCTGCATCCTCTTATGCCATCACAGTTCCCGCAGTCTCAGCACATGAGGCTCCCACAGTCATGCGGTGTAGAGGATTCACTCCACTCCACTAGACTGTCAAGTCCATAGAGATGTAGAGACATTTCAAGAGCCAGTTGACTGTGGGTGCCCTGCCTAGGTGGTTTGAGTCCTAGAGCCTGGGATATGTTGAGACACTGGGGACACCTCACAATTCTATGTGGGTGCCCAGCCCCCTGTGATTCCTCTCAGCCAGACTTGGGATCAATGAGGAATGTGGATTTTTTCTTATGCTAAAATCCCAGGATCACACACATACACAAGAACGGCAGGTCCTAGCCCCTTCTCATTTCACAGTTGTGCTTTCTCACTGCTGGTTCCCAGGTGCACAGACCCGCGCCACTGCCACAGCTAGTGACAAAATGACGTTTGCCTCATTCAGCCAATTTCTGGCACAGCTGTTATGTATGTCCAAAATGATGCCTGCTCTCTCTCGGCTTTCTGGGAGTCGTTGTGGGGGGTATGGGGAGGGGGAACTATGCCCCCTTTTTAGCTATGTTAGCAGGTATCTTGTCCCCAACAGAGCTCCAGTTTGGATTCATGCCAAGCTCTCTCCTCAGCTATATTGCCAGTGACACAGGCTGCTGCAGTCTGATCTCACCTCACTCTCCAAAGCTGCCATTCTTTCAGGCTGTCAGCTGCTGCGGCCCTGTGTTGTGCCCCTGCTTGTGTTGTACATCTGCACCCTTCATGTAAATTCATGAATCCCTCTTCCTTCCATAGAATTTCCACTGCAGTTTTCTCCCTAACTCTCCCCTGAGAGTGCAATCTCTCCACTTCTTTTTTTTTAATTATCTTCCCCTAGCCTAGAGCAGTAAGCTCCCTCCCTATTCCACCATCTTGAAGCCTCTCCCAGAAAATAAGATTTTAAAGACTAAGGGAGATGAATATGTGAAGGGGAAAAAAACATAGTCAGCCTTATCTAGTTTTATGTTTTAAATTTATATATTTATTTGAAAGGTAAGTTACAAAGATACAGAGAAACCCTCCATTCACTGGTTTACTACCAAAATGATTGCAATGACAAGGACTGGGCCTGGCTGAAGCAAGAAGCCAGAAACTCCACCTGGGTCTCCCATGTGGGTGGCAGGGACCCAAGTACTTAGGTTTCTCCTGCTACTTTCCCAAGTGATTAGCACAGAGGTGAATTGGAAGTGAAGCAGCCAGGTCTGAATCAGCACTCATACTGGATGCTAATGCCTCAAGGTGATGACTTAACCTATTGTACCACAATGCTCATCTCCATGTCTAGTTATTATTAAAGTGAATGCCAGAAAATAGGAAGATTTTGTTAAGAGAAGGAAAGTGAATTGGAGCTCAAAGTAACCAAGAAAATGAGCCAGGCAAATTCTCAGGGAGCTCCCTGAGCTTCCCTTCTCCCTTATGCCCCTAGAAGGAAGCAACTTTCAGGAAGCTTCTGAGGAGCATCCTCCTAAAACTGAAGTTTGAAACTAAAGTTGAGAATTCACAGATAGAATTTTCTGAGGGTGACTGGGTCGTGTTCCTTTTTTTCCTATTTATTTATTTGAAAGAGTAGGGGAGAGAGAGAGAGAGAGAGAGAGAGAGACCCATATTCCATCTGCTGGTTCACTCCTCAAATACTTACAACAGCCAGGGCTAGGCCAAACCAATGCCAGGAGTCAAAGCACCATCTGGGTCTCCCACAGGCATGGCAGGGACTCAAGTTCTTGGGTCACAACCTGTTGCTTTCCAAATGCATCAGCCAGCAGGAAGTTGGATTAGAAGCACAGTAGCCAGGGCTCAAACTGCCATGACATGGGATGTCATGTCCCAAGTAGCAATTTAACACGCTGTGCCACAGTGTTTGTACCCTAGTTCCTGGTTCTGGTCTTCGACAACAGATAATAATTTGAGGACTAGATGTAGGTAAAGAGCATCACAGAAACAATGTTTATGTACACGCAAAGTGAAAGTACACACCTAGGAAAGAATGAGGATATGCTCAAGAGACAGCTGCAATCAACAAGGTTCTGGTCTATCCCTTTACGTGATCTGAAGGCACAGGAAGAGGTGTCTGGGATGGAGCTTAATTAAATACTTAAAGGGGATGTAGTTTGGGGCGGGGCTTGAGTACAGTCCATTTTCTTGTCCTTTTATGGAGAACTCCAAAACATCATAGCGTGAGGCGCCTTATGGGAGCAGTTATGTCAGAAATGAAATTTTTTTCTAATGCCCATACATTGAGCCAAAGGTCATTGTGAGGACACAACTGGCAGCAATGTTGGTTATTTTCGGGGCAGGTTCAATACAGGTAAGGCTTTTTTTCCCTTTGCTTTCTCCCTTCTGCCTACATCAAGAGCAATTACAAGTACTCTTCCTAACAGATAGATTTGAGTTACCATTTGTATGAGATGGAGATGAAAATATCAGAAAGTCCCATAGGAATACTGACTTCAAGAACTGCTATGTGAACTTTGAACAGTAACATTATTGTGGGCGATATGTAGTCATTAAGAGTGCCCTGTAAAGGTATGATGTTCCTAAAGATTGGAGATACGACTGTAAGTCATATTTCAAAACAAGAGACAGATTAATAAAAAATAACAAATTCATTCAGTCCTGGGAGAAATAGTATCTAATTGGATAATATATGGGTGAAATTATGCAGCTCAGAGAGATAATGCTGACAAGACTGTTTCTTCACTGGCTTTTTTTTAAAAAAAATATTATTTATTTATTTATTTATTTATTTGAAAGGCAGAATAACAGAGCCGCAACGCTGGATGTTTTTGATATTCCTGTAGTTTCTTGGTTTGTGCACTTTATTACAGAACAATCCAGAAGGCAAAAATCAAGAGGAATATAAAGACAATCAAATGTCTGGGAAGAATGAAAAAGGAAGGTAAAATTAAAGAAAGTTTTGGTATATCTCAAATTATGTGGGTTAGAGAAATTAAAATACCCAAGAAGCAGGTTTAGCAATTATTAATGCAGCCAAACCTTCCTAAAAGATGTGCAGGTGTGGGGTAGATGAGAGGCTTAGAGAGAGCAGGTGTTTGGCATAGCAGTTAAGCTGCCAGTTAGGATGCAAATCCCACATTCCATATCCTACTTTGGAATGCCTGGATTCTATACCCAGTTCTAGCTCCTGACTCCAGCTTCTTGCTAATGTGGGCCCTGGAAGACAACAATTTTGGTTCAAGGATTTGGGTTTCTGCAACTATGTGGAAGATCTAGATTAAGTTCCTGGCTCCCCACTTCACATACCTCTAGCTCCAGGCATTTGGGAAACAAACCAACTGAAGAGAACCTCCATCTCATAAATAAATATTTTTAAATGGGGTCATTTTTTAAAAAGATGTATAGGGGAACAATAGAGAAAACATAAAACACCAGATGCAATACTAATTATTGTAGAAACAGATTTACCTGAAAGAAAGACCCAGAACACTAAACAATAAGAAAAAACTGAGTTGATGAG
Source organism: Oryctolagus cuniculus (assembly GCF_051225735.1). Classification (NCBI taxonomy): domain Eukaryota; kingdom Metazoa; phylum Chordata; class Mammalia; order Lagomorpha; family Leporidae; genus Oryctolagus; species Oryctolagus cuniculus. The sequence continues at coordinate 104,089,005 of NC_142873.1, forward strand.
CACAAAACAGAAGTCTTTGGTTGTTATTAAGTCCTTGGGGGAAACAAGCTTCAGAGGAAACCAAGAGAGACCAGTTTTTCTGGAATCCACTGAGAATAATTATCCAGATGGAACAAATGTAAAGAATATGAGTGCCTTTTCAAGGAGGCAGGTTCCTCAAATGGGAGCAATATAAGCAAGCTGTCAGCAACGACCATACAACCAAAATGTTGTCTCAAAGGTATTAGGGGAGCTGTCACTACAGTGAGCCTATGATCATTTCGACGCTCGTACCAGAAACATGAGAGTCAAAGTCGCTATGACAATTGGAAAGTTCTAACTATGCTAGGCAGAAAAGAAAGATGAGAGTGACCATTGCACCTAAAATTTTTGCAAAGGAATACACCAGTGTCTCAGACACCAGCAGAGGACTGCGTGCAGAGATTTTTTTTTTTTTCTGTCTGTGATAATTCACATCATCCAAAAATTATTCTCCTAACAGACTTCCTGCAATTGAACTTATATTCACAGTTTGCTATCAGGACAACCGGCCTGTACTTTTAGCATCTGTAAGTGGGCACACGACTATCAGCTCTTTCTTCAGTTAACCTCAGATGATTTCAAGCCTCTGCTTTATTATTTTGACCCTCGAGGGACAGAAATACACTTCAGCTACTTGTGTAAAAGACGGAAACTGCTGTAGTGAAATCTTATTTCCTCTACAGGTGTCTTCTATGGGCATGATTGAGTAACTACTGGCCTAGCCCACTCACTATAAAGAACTATGATAACAGACAAAGTATATGAAATGACAGTGTCAGAGATTCAACAAGCAGCAGCATGGAGGCTGCGATCCCTGAGTTAAAGAAAGATCACATAAAGCCTTTGGTCACTCTAGCTCCCTATCCGCAGTACAGGGAGGCAGAGCCCACTCAAAGCAGAGTATTCTCACTACACTGGTAAAACAGACACCAGTGGTTAAGGTCCATGAGGCAGGCTATTTGGGATACCGGAGGGGAAAGTGCTACATGGAATAGGAGCACCACAAACCTGCAGTGGCACTCTTAAGTCTTTTTTTTTTTTTTTTTGACAGGCAGAGTGGACAGTGAGAGAGAGAGAGAGAGAGAGAGAGAAAGGTCTTCCTTTACTGTTGGTTCACCCTCCAATGGCCACTGTGGCTGGCGCACCGTGCTGATCCCAAGCCAGGAGCCAGGTGCTTATCCTGGTCTCCCATGTGGGTGCAGGGGCCAAGCACTTGGGCCATCCTCCACTGCACTTCCGGGCCACAGCAGAGAGCTGGCCTGGAAGAGGAGCAACCAGGACAGAATCCAGCACTCTGACCGGGACTAGAACCCAGGGTGCAGGCACCACAGGCGGAGGATTAGCGTATTGAGCCATGGTGCTGGCTGGCACTCTTAAGTCTTTGGTCAAATACTAAGTTGCATAGGAACTGAGAAAATCTGTTAGGCCAAAAAGAGCAGAAAAATAAGCTGAATGGATTTTTTTGATGTATTGGTGTTAATTTTATTTGAGAGAATGAAAGAAACACACACAGAGAGAGATAGCTTTCATCTTTTGTTCCACTCCCCAAATGCCTTCAGCAGCTATGGCTAGGCCAGGACAAAGCCAGGATCCAGAACAATATCCCTGTCCTTGGAAGGGATTAAGGACTTGCTTGATTATCTACTGCCTCCAATGTTGTGCATTAGCAGAGGTTGGGCTGAAAGTTGAGTAGCCAGAACTCAAATCAAATACTTTAACGTGGGATATGGGTGTCACCTGCAGCAATTTAGACGCAGCATCAAATGGTCTGCCCTAGATGAAAATTCTTGATTTCATACAGTGCCAAGTAGAAAATACAGACAACAGCATGGACACCTCAGTGACACCTCAGTATCTCTTATGATACTATAGAAAAAAATAGGGCTATTTTAGTTATAGGGAACAGGTTACACATGTCCTATCCAGGAAAACTTAAAAAAAAAAAATGCCTCAAAGAGGATCAATTTGGTTCAGTAAATTAATCAGGTACCAGACCAAAGCTTAGCATCCTTTAAAAAAATAACATAATCAAGATTACTATACCATGCTATCAGTAATATCCAGAAGCAATAAAAATTACTTCAAATGCCAAGAAACAGAGGTATAGTATCTATAACCAAGAAAATAATAGCAACTGATTGAAACAGACACAGTGTTAACAGAAAGGTTGAATTAGTAATGAATTTTAGAGAGGTATTATAAGTATTTCAAGGAATTAAAAAGAAGGATAAATAAAATAAGCAATGAGCTAGGAAACTTCAACAGAGAGATTGATGCTATGTAAGTGGAAATTCTTGAACTGGAGGACACAATATTTGCAATAAGAAATTCAATACATTAGCTTTATAGTGGATTGTGTAATGCAAATGGAAATGTTAGTGGGCTGGAAGACACTGAAATAAAACTTATTTAAAATACTCCCAGAGAGGAGCAGGCATTTGGCACAGCAGTTAAGATACCACTTGGGAAACCCGCATCCTGTTTTGGAGTAAGTAAGTTCAAACCTTGGCTCCATTTCCAACTCCAGCTCCATGGTATTGTGCAACCTGGGAGATAGTAGGTGATGGCTCAGACACTTGGGTCCCTGCCACCCATGTGACAGAGATGGGATTGAGTTCCTAGAGCCAGAAGCCAGCAGCTCTATCTGGATATCCCACATGAGTGGCAGGGGACCAAGTAGCAAAGAGCTGGATTGGAAGTGGAGAAGCCAGGACTCAAACTGGTGCCCAAATGGGACGTTGGTGTTGCTAGCAGTGGCTTAAGCACACTGGCCCCATGAAAATCTGCTTATTATGAAGTGAGGACTTTAGCAGGTGATTAAATCATGAGAATCAAACCCTAAAAAATGAAATTAGTGAGGCCTCATTAGCTGCCTTGTCTCCTCTACCATGTGAGGAAATAATGAGAATGCAAATATGTTGAATTGCTGCATACTATAATTTTTAGTCCTAAGTAAAAACCTTTGACTCATTTGTTCAATATCTGGACCTTACAAAGAGTTGAGATTTACAGGGGACATGTGGATATTTGTAAACATGGGAAGTTGAGCAAATAGTTAGAGTTTCTGTAATACTTGCTTGTTTGTTATTGTTAACAGACATATTTGTCTCCGTGTATTTGGTAAAGGCTAAATATAAACAGCAAAGTTAAGTGAGTGTCTCTTTAGCTGAAATTTCCTTGGGGTATTTTCAGATTCTGTGGATCATATCTATGAATCACATCTATGAACCATGCATATCTAAAATCTGATTGAGAAGCTGTGGCTTGCCATTGTGAAAGAAATAAGCTATATTTTGATGAATGTTCTAAAGATCACTTTTACTAAGGTTCACGGTGATACAGATAAATCATTTTAGGTCCCAATAAAAGGATTTTTCTAAGTCTTTTTGAGGAGCTAGATTTCCAAACATAGACTTGATATGCTAACAGCATTAGATCTTTGAGGGGATTCGTGAGTCATCCCTATCACTATGGCACTCTACCTGTGGTTGCTAAGGTAACAAGAAATTCGGGATTTCCAGAACATTTTTTCTGAACTAGTACAAGGAATAGCAAAGTTATTAACCAACTGAATGCCATCCAGTATGTTCATGCAAGCTTCCAGATGTTAATCTCAAAAATAAATGTTGTTATATATTACCTCCCAAATATATAAATATTTCAAAATCTCTGTCTCTAAGTTATACCAGGAAATTTATTTGTAGTTTACTTTGTTATTGGCCATTGTATGTGACTTCTCAAACTCACATAATATTGAAATATACTCTAGTCTTCTCAGAAAAGAGAACTATCACACTAAGAATGCACAAATGAGTCCCCACAGCACAATGTTGTCAGGTAGAATATTTATTTATTCATTCAACATTTAATAAGGAACTTCCCTGTGTCAAACCTATATTAGAGACCAGAAAAACACCAACCAAACAGGAAAAATACATGTGCACAAAATATGACCATGACCCTGTGGGCTTCAGTCTTATAAAGGAAACCAATATTTAGTAGTAAAGCACTTGTTAAACGCTATTAAAATACTTTCCCTTTATATTTTTCTTTGTAGGACTATCAATGTACTTTTTACTTGAGAAGCGCCTCTTGCTTGGTAAAGAGTCCAGAGTGGGTTAAAGAATGAAGGAAAAGAGTGACTTTAAGCTTTAATGGAATGATGTGGAGTGCACTTTGGTATTTTTTTCTATGGTGCTTTAATTAATTAATATCTATGAGAAGTAGAGAGACAAATGAGCAAAGAAAGAGGGAGCTACCATCAACTGACTCACTCACCCTAATACCTGTGGTAGTCAGAGCCAGGACAGAGAAGTGCTGACACCAAACCCAGGAGCCAAGAACTCATGTCTTCCATGTACATAGCAGGAACCCAGTTACTTGAGTCATCATTAATGTCTTCCAGGGTCTTCATCAGCAGGGATATAGAGTCAGCATCCAGAAGGAGGCATCAAATTCAGGCACTCCAATATGAGATATGGTGTTCGAAACAGCATCTTAACTGGCCAAGTGCCCATTCTTCTTTCTAGAGTATTTATTTCAAGTTCATTCAAAATAAATAACAATACTGAAAATGGCAGAAGAGCCATAACCATAGTTATATATATATATATATATTGTATATATATATATATGGCTGATATATAATTATATATATATGGCTGACTTATTGCTACATTACATCTCTTTCATCTCTTTGGAACCTAAACAGGCAGAAACCCATATAGTCAGAAAGCAACCAAATCTCCATATAAATGCCAAATTAAATAGTAACTATTATTTCTGAAGCTCATATTGTGAACCTTGTATCTATATCAGAATGTGAAGCTTTGCAAATAGAGTTAAAACAGTTAGAGTAACAGTTACATTTATTAAACAATCACAAAATCATCTCAATTGATGCAGAAAAATTGACATAAATTTAACATTTATTCATAATAAAAAATCAGTAATTAAAGGAAATTTCCTCAAAGTATTAATAGTATTCTGTGAACTGTATCTTTATTTTTGAATGAGATTTTAAAAGTTTTTTTTTTTATGTATTTGAAAGGAAGAGTGATAGAGGTAAAGACAGAGACAGAGAGATCTTCCATCCACTGGTTCATTCCCCAAACAGCTTTAATGACCAGGGCTGGGCCGGGTTGAAGCCAGGAGCCTGGAACTCCATTCAGCTCTCCCACATAGGTGCAGGGACCCAAACACTAGGACTTTCTCCGCTGCTTTCTAAGGAATATTGGCAGAGAAATTTGACGGGACTCAGAGCAGACAAAACACCAAATAAAGCTCCCATATGGGATGCTGGCAACACAAGAAGCAGCATGTCACTGTGCCACAATGTTAGCCCCTATTTTTGAGAGAGATTTGATAGCATATTTCTCAAAGAAAATCCATTTCAACTACACTATAATATATGTTGACACAAAGCTGTTCAAAATCTTTTCATATTATCATTTCATGTCTGTAGGATCTGTGGTAATACGCCCTATTTAACTTGTGATATTTATAATTAGGATCTCTTCTCTGTCTCGAAATTTTTTTCTTGATCATTTTGACTAAATGTTTATCAGAAGAACATCAGTCTCATCCAAACTGCAAACTATGGCTACCACCATGGCTTTCTAAATTCCTTATAACCAGGTAAGAAGCGGACTCAGCATGCTAGTAGGGAAACTGATCAGTAGGGAGAAATAAAGTTAGAGCAGTTTTGTTATTGTTTATTTTCTTATTTTGAAAGAATTTAGATTTACAATGAAAATGGTAAGCTAGGACAGAGTCCCATCTATGTTAAAAACTAATAAATGAATATTGGTGTAGTACCAATGGCTTGACCAAAATTTTATTTGGATTTCTTTCTTTTTTTTTTTTTTTTTTTTTTTTTTTTGACAGGCAGAGTTAGACAGTGAGAGAGAGACAGAGAGAAAGGTCTTCCTTTCCTTTGGTTCACCCCCCAAATGGCCGCTACGGCCAGCGCAGTGCGGCCAGCACGCTGCACCAATCTGGAGCCAGGTGCTTCCTCCTGGTCTCCCATGCGGGCACAGGGCCCAAGGACTTGGGCCATCCTCCACTGCACTCCCGGGCCACAGCAAAGAGTTGGACTGGAAGAGGAGCAACTGAGACAGAACCAGCGCCCCAAATGGGACTAGAACCCGGGATGTCGGCGCCGCAGGCGGAGGATTAGCCTACTGAGCCGTGGTGCCGGCCTTTATTTGGATTTCTGCAGCAACACAATTTCTGTAACACATCTTCCCAATCTTCTTCTTCTGAGATTCTCCTCAGAAAAGTTGAACTATGTGCAGAAGATCTGTGCAGCATAAGACATGCAGTTAGCAACCTTGAAAACTTGCTTCTCAGATATCCTGTTTGAGGAGTGGTAGTTACTCAGTGGACCCAGCTGCTGCACTCTAACTTTGTCACTGTACTGATGCCGAGCCGTATTTTATATGAGTGTCTCATCTTAGAACTGAAAGTGATAGGAAAACAAAGACAGACCAATTTCCATGAGACATAGGACACCTCAGACAAGTGGTTTTAACTTGAAGATTTCCTTTTGTCTTGGTGCAAAGTTTTAGAACTACTCTACAGCCTGAGATTGCCTGTACAACTCTCTTCCCTTCTTTCTCTCACAAAGGTCAGATCTCCATAGTGGTTTCATGTATCACTTCTGGATCATTTCTATTTTTTCCAGAGAATCAGTTTTACCAATAAATTTCTCAAATGTCTAGTCTCATCTTGGGATTTACTTATAGGAGGTACAGAATTAATGTAAATGTATATTCAGCTATTTTAGGTGAAATACTTTTTATATATTAGTTATAATGAATTGTTATACAGTATCGTACAGGTTTCCTATATCCTTACTGATCTCTCTACTTGTTCTATATATTATTGAGAGAGTATTAGAGTCTCTAACAAAAAATGTGAATTTATCTTTTGATTCTTTCAACTCCATCATTTTTATTCTGTATTTTTAAGTTAAATTGCTAGGTATATGCATATGTAAAATTACTGTATATTTTTTGTTAATTAACCCTTTATCATTTATCTCTGATAATATTCCTTGTATTGAATTGTACTGTAATAGTATTATGAGGGTACTTCAAGAAGTTTGTGGAAAATGGAATTAAAAGATAATTTTATGTTGGCACAAAACTATTTTTGAAATTCATGCATAATTTTTTGAGAAGCTAATTTTCCATAGATTTTTAAAAAATTATTTAAGGTATCCAAATTTCATGCATTTAATATATACAGATTTAAGACAATAGTGATTTTTCCCATGATACCTTCTCTCCTGCCCACATTTCCTCATGCCTCTACAATTCTCATTTCTATTTTTTACAAAAATCTATTTTCAGTTTATTTATACTCATAAGATTAACACTACCTTAAGTAAAGAATTCAACATATAGCAGGAGGAAAAATACCAGTGTTCCTCAACTGTAGAGACAAGAGCTGTAAATAATCATTTAATATCAAAATGTAAACTTCACTTGAATATATTACATTTTAGATAGTCTATAAGTTACCACAGATCAAGATCTTTCATAATCACACTGTATATTTTAGTATTTGAAAGATATGGCTGGCGCCGCGGCTCACTAGGCTAATCCTCCGCCTAGCGGCGCCGGCACACCGGGTTCTAGTCCCGGTCGGGGCGCCGGATTCTGTCCCGGTTGCCCCTCTTCCAGGCCAGCTCTCTGCTGTGGCCAGGGAGTGCAGTGGAGGATGGCCCAAGTGCTTGGGCCCTGCACCCCATGGGAGACCAGGAGAAGCACCTGGCTCCTGCCATCGGATCGGCGCGGTGCGCTGGTTGCAGCGCACTGGCCGCGGCGGCCATTGGAGGGTGAACCAACGGCAAAGGAAGACCTTTCTCTCTGTCTCTCTCTCTCACTGTCCACTCCTGCCTGTGAAAAAAAAAAAAAGTTATTTATCCTGCTGTGTTATTTTAACTAATCAATATCAATATTTTTAGTGAATTTCTCTTTGTGGATAGCATATAGAGGGGTCAAGCCTTTTTTCTTTAAAGATTTATTTATTTATTTGACAGAGCTACAGAGAGGGGGAGAGACAAAGAAAATGAGAGAGACAGACTGAGAGAGAGAGAGAGAGAAAGAGGGAATCTTCCATCTACTAATTTGCTTCCCAAATGGCTGCAATGGCTGGAGCTGGGCCAGGCTAAAGCCAAGAGGCTGGAACTCTATCCAGGTCTCCAATTGGGTACAGTGCCCCGAAGTTCTCAGTCATCTTCTATTGCTTTCCCAAGCACTATAGCAGGGAGCTGGATCAGAAGTGGGGCAGGTAGGACTCAAGCCTGTATCCATATGGGATGCCAACATTTCAGGTGGTACCTTAAACTGTTTAGTCACAGTGCTGGCCCCCAGGGTCATGACTTTTCAATACTATCTGATAACTACTATCAATCAATTGCAGTGAATAGAACTTTTATATTTTCTGTAAATATCTGTACCATTGAATTTAAATTTACCAATCTTACTGGTCATTTCCAACTTGTTCCATCTGTTCTGTTTTCTTCTATTTGTATTGCCTATTTAGGGGCATTTTAAAATTTTATTTATTTATTTGAGAGACAGAAAAAGGGAAGAGAGAGAGAGAAAGAGAGCAAGTGAGCATACTTCCATCTGTTGTGTTACACCCCACTGGTAAGGACTGGGCCTGGTGGAAGTCAGAATCCAGGAACTCAATCCAAGTCTCAATCCAGGAACTCAATCCATGTGACCCAGCTACTGGAATCCTCACTTACTTCCTCCCACGGTGAGCATTAGTAGGAGGCGGGACTTGACCTCCAGCACTCTGATATGGAATGTGGGTGTCCAATCATTGTCTTGACTGATAAACCAAATGTCTATCCTGAATTTTATTTTTTCTATAATTGCATTTCATTTTTTTCTATTGGATTATTAGCTATACTTTTTCTAGAATTTTTGGAGATTGCTCTAGGATTTATAATATACAGCTTTACTCCCAGTCTACCTTCAAACTACTTAATTACTTCATGCACTGTGTAATAACTTTAAAAAACATTATTCCCTTGTCTCTCTTCCCATTTTTAATATCATTATCATAAATTTTAATTTTACTTATGTCACAATTCAATAGTATAATGTTTAAAAGTTTACTTGTTTGGGCCAATATATTTTATTTATTTATTTTTTAAAGATTTATTTATTTACACAGAGAGAGAAGGAGAGGCAGAGACTGAGGTCTCCCATCTGCTGGTTCACTCCCCGATTGGCTGCAATGGCCAGAGCTGCACCAATCCGAAGGCAGGAGCCAGGAGCCAGGAGCTTCTTCCTGATCTCCCATGTGGGTGCAGGGGCCATCTTTACTGCTTTCCCAGGCCATATTAGAAAGCTGGTTTGGAAGTGGAGTAGGGACAGGAACCGGCACCCATACAGGATGCCAGCACTGCAGGCAGCCACTTTTACCTGCTATGCCACAGCGTCAGCTCCAAGCCAATATATTTTAGAATGATAAGAAATAAAAAAGATGATATATTTCACACTTTTCCACTTTGCAATTTTGGAAAATTAATTTCTTTGTGTAGATACAAGCTTCTATCTGGTATTATGTTCATCTTGCCAGAGAAACTTCCTTGTACATTTTTGTATCATGGATCTTGGCAATGAATTCTCTCAGCTTCTTTGATGTAAAACTATTCACCTTCATTTTTGAAAGATGTTTTCACTAAGTGAAAACATTAAAAATTTTTTCCCAATACTTTAAAAATTACCCTTCTTTGTATCATCTCTTACATAGTTTCCAGTGAGAATCTCCTGCAAGGCTTATCTTTTTCTCAGTATCTACAATACCTGTTTTTCTATATGAATCTATCATTTTTTCTTCTTTAGTTAGCAGAAGGTTAATTATGTTTTATTACATGTTCCTCAGTTTGAGAAGTACAATTTGTTATTCTGATTGTTTACCCAAGAAAGAAGAAATATAATCATCTGTATGGTAAATATCAGGAAGCTTAAGATTTTTATAGAGAAAATTGACAAAGGTTTCCCAGAATACATGCAATTAGTAGCAAGTAATGAAGAATTTGAACTTACATGAGAAAGAAAAGGTAAGCAGTAGACCCATGACACCTTTAAAACATTTCCTTTCTTTCCCAGGGACACCTGGGAAAGAACAAGATGCTCTGGTCAAAGTCAATTATAAATTCACTAGTAGAAACACAATGCAGAGGCTCCTTATATGTAAAATGTCATTAGCAGTATACTTCTGGTCTGTTTGGGTGGCTTATTGTATATAACCATGGAATTCATATATATATATATATATATATATATATATATATATATATAAAGTATAGCTCACTGAAAGAATGTTAAATAAGCCATATAATTCATGAAGTATAAACCGAAATATTCAATAAGCAAAAAATCATCTTCTATAAGAAACAATGTTTTGTGTACATTGCTTAGAAAATCATGTTTAATAAAAATCAGAATGGGTTCCAATGAACTAGGAAGCTACACTGTTCATCTCAAAGCTTTCCAAGGGAAAAGCATCACATTGCCTATGGTCACATTGCTACTGTCTATACTCTTTTAATTCCTGGTAAAGTTCAGTATTGAGTAAGATATATGATTCCCATGAGTCACGTTTGATGATTCAAACTTATCTTAATGGATACTTCAGATCTTAAAGTGTGTGAATGTTCTGCCATGTGGTATACTTGGTTCTGCCTGTTACATGGTCAGAATCTGAACAAGAATAGCTAAGTCAAAATTCAGAGTTCATATAATTCTGCCACACAACTTTTTAAACCACGTCTGGGGAGTTGTCCTTTGCCCTGCACTTTGAATTACTACTTTGTAATAATGATGGGATGACATGTGGTAGAAATTCTAGAGAACCAAAATATCGGTGTTGTCTTTGAAAAAGCAACAAGAAAAAAAAAAGGATTTCATGTTCTTGTAAAGTATGAATGGCAAAAGAACAAATAGATAGTAATGGATTTCTCTTGCATAAATGATACAGATATTGGTTATTTTCTTGTGGGTCATTGATCTGTTTTCAATAATATCCACCACCGGGGCTGGTGCTGTGGCATAGTGGGTAAGGGTGCCAGCATCCCATATGGGTGCTGGTTTGAGTCCTGGTTGCTCCACTTCCCATCAAGCTCTCTGCTATGGCCTGGGAAAGCAGTAGAACATGGCCCAGAGTCCTTAGAATCCTGTATCCATGTGGGAGACTAGGAAGAAGCTCCTGGCTCCTAGCTTTGGAAAGGCGGAGCTCCAATTGTCGTAGCCAATTGGAGATTGAACCAGCAGATGGAAAACCTCTCTCTCTCTTTCTGCCTCTCCTTCTCTGTGTAGCTGTGATTTTCAAGTAAAAAAAAAAAATATCCACTATGAAAAATAAAGTATTACTCTAAGCACTCCTTTCTTTATGGATTTTTTAATATCAAATGTGATAGATACAAGAAACAATAATCTTTTCTGAATGTTGCTCAATAATGAATGCCAGACTTTGAGCATTCTAATTCTATCACCTGGTCAATAGATATTATATGGGTCTTCAACAAATCTGGCTGTCTGAATATGAATGAGCCTACAGATTAAAGTTACCAATTTCATAAAGCAGAAGGGATAACTCAAATCAGATCCTGACTGTAAAACCAAAGAATTGATTAAATAAGATACAACTAAAATTAACATCTCTCTATTTATCTTATTTTATTTACTCTTTTATAAAGAGCCATGGGGCTGGCACTGTGGTGCAGTGGGCTAAGTCTCCACCTGCAGTGCCAGCATCCCATAGGGGTGCCAGTTTGAGTCCTGGCTGCTCCATTTCTAATCCAGCTCTCTGCTATGGCATAGGAAAGCAGTGGAAGATGGCCCAAGTCCTTGGGCCCCTGCACCCACAAGAGAGACCCAGAGGAAGCTTCTGGCTCCAGGCTTCGGATTGGCCCAGCTGTGGCAGCTGAGGTCATTAGAAGAGTGCACCACTGAATGGAAAATCTCTCTCTGTCTTTCTGTCTCTCCCTCTCTCTGTAACTCTGCCTCTCAAATAAATAAATAAATCTATTTTTTTTTATTTTAAAGAGCCATTTGCTTTTCACATATATGGGTCTGGATTTCTTCAAGTGACATACCTAAAATAATGAATCTGTCTTTAATTACCTTTGGATAGTTGGATAGTTGGTTACAATATAGTTCTCTGTTTTTAAGAAATTTTATTTTGTTTTTGAGTGACATTATTTTCATTTTTTCAAAACTAATTACTTGAATCTGTCACATATACATTACAAAGGCTCTCAAATTGACTAAACTCCAGGCCTTTTTTGAGGTCATTCATTTCCACCCATGCCTGCACACACAGACACACAGACACAAACAGGAGTTTATTTTAGAAACGTCCACTCTCTGACCCATACTTCTAAGACTCTGGTCTCATGTACTATTATTTTTTACTTATATAATATAATTCAGAATGTGGCCAGTGCCGTGCTGGTTCAAGTCTCCACTTCTGATCCAACTCCCTGTTACTGCACCTGGGGAATGCAGCAGACAATGTCCTACGTGCTTGGGCCCCTGCACCATGTGGGAGACATGAAGGAAGCTCCTGTATCCTGGTTTTAACTTAGCCTAGTCCCAGCCATTGTTGCCATCTGGGGTGTGAACCAGTGGATGGAAGACTCTCACTGTCCCTCTCTCTGTGAAACTCTGTTTCAAATAAATAAATAAATCTTTAAAAAATAAAAATCCAGGCTTTCCAAACCAGACAGTTCCATTGCTATTGAACCCGTTTAGATGGGCTTGAGTGGTGAAGAGAAAGAGAGATTATGTGTGGAAAATACAGAACAGTCAGAACTGTGATTCTCACTGTTGTCTTCTTTCTCTGAGATGCAGTGCCTATGCTAAATAAGCAAAGTAATGTTTTTTGCTTTTTTGTTTAGAGATGGGGCTTTTGAGCAGTTTGTTTGCTAGAAAGATAATAATCAGACAATATTTTGACAACAGCTCTGGAAAACAACCAGTTTTCCTCTCTGAGTCAGAAGACCTTTTCAGTTGTCTTGAATAAAGTTCATATGAAAATCATGCTTTATCCTTGATGCCTCTAATTGGTTTCTTATCAGTGAAAAGGATTTTGGCCCCTTTGTGGATTTTTATAAACTTAGAAATTATTTGCTCATAATCTTTCTATATGACTTAGGTCATTAGCAGGAAATTAAATTAAAAAGCACGATGATCCTAAAGAAAATGGCAATAATTTGGAAAGAAAAGACCAATTGCTTTCTACATATTAGCTTTTAGATCGCAAGAAAGTCTCTTAATATTTCTATGTTGATTTTTAAATCTATATATTGGGAAGAAAATGTCTGATTTGCCTATTTCATAGATATGTTGTAAATATTAAACAAAAGAATGTAAACAAAATTTTTCTTAACTGGGATGTGTACAGAAATTTCTACCCATCCAACTGTGTGTTTACATGATCCTTTGACACCATTCCTCATTTTCCTGATGTGTTCCCCGAATTAGTTTCTCCCAAATTAATCACACTTCCTTAGATTAATAATGAAAAGAGATTTTATCACACACATCAACATGTAAGTGACAGTGGCTGCCTAAAATATTACGTTGGGAAATATCCCAAAGAAGTTTTATATTTAGTAGCAATAGATATTTTTAATATGTAATACTTTACATGGGGATTATTAAAAGAATACACGTATCCATGATAAACATTTGAAATAGTTTCATGAAAGTTCAAGACAAGTATCCCAAAAAACTAGATATTCTTTGCCAACTCAAGTACAAATATTAACACAGGTACAATAAAGATTTATGTTACCTGGCATCAATCTTTATCACTTGGTCAAGATAAATCTGACATACTCTTTTCAAGGGTAATTCAATGCACAACCACCTTGTATGACTTTAATAAATTATTGAGATAATGTTTTTTCTTTAACTTTGAAATAGGAAAGGAATATTGGTTACTAGAGTGACCTAGTTGTGAACACATTGAAAAGTGAAGTGAACTGGAGTCCCCTGATCTGCAAAGTAAGTGTCCCTCATTTGACCACACTCAGGGAGAAAGTTTTCATGATAAAGTTCTGTTTTTCTGGAAATGAGATGAATAAATGCATGCATCTCTCTGTCAGAACCTCCTAAAGTGTTGACAGGGGCCATGAAGGCAAATTAAAATCATTGCTTTTCTCATAATTACAAATTGCTGTGAATGTTTCCCAGGAAGACAAGTACTGAGATGTTTTTCCCCAAAGTAATGGTCTGAGGAAGAAGTATGATAATGTATAAATTGGGCAATAAGTTCTTAAAAATGAATTATTAAAAGTGTCCTTGTTAGTATAAAGACAAAGACACAACAGACTGCACATTGTAGATACTAAATGACCCTCAAATGACATGGTAAATCTATTGTCTAGTGCCATTCATTTACTCATTCAACAAACTATATTTGAATCTTGACTCTATGCTAACCAGTGCACTAAATGATGAAAATACAATGGTGAAAAAGATAAGTATGCTTTCCTAGCTTCATGGGACTTACGTTCTCACCAAGACGCAATCATAACCAGGTATTTACATATGAGGGAACTTTCACAAGACCTAGTGCACTGTGCTAAGACGATCATAATAGGAAGCATTCATTCTGTGAGATTAGGAAAAGTTAAAATTCAAAGGTTTGCAGCAGCTAAATATGTGAGGGTAGAGACACAGTACAATTTTGCAAATGAAAATACTTTCTAGAGGAATGGTAAGGAACTGAAATAGTCACTATAACTAGCTGAGCGAGCCAGCCAGCCTAAGTTTACAGCAAATAAAGATACATGGATAGTTAGTTGGAAACTAAACCACCCAATTCAATGCATATTTTTGCTGCTGACATCTTATGCATTTTTACCCAAGACTGGATGATTTGACTGTTTTATCCTCATGTTAACTCCAGGAGAACAATACTTTTGTTGGATTCTCAGGAATTCTTCTGCTTTATTCTCACAAACGAACTATATAACCATCATCTACAGCAAGAATCTGAAAAAGGATTTCCACATTCCTACTGAAGAAAAGAACCTTCCTAAAAGTCTATCAGTATATCTTCAAAACACATACAGATCATCAAAGAGAGAATTAAAAAAAACCTCTCTATGGGTGACCCATATCCAATGACTGCTTGGCGTGGTAATAAAAGGACCTCAAATTGGAACAACTGTAAAAGCACTTCTCCAGCTTCAGAACTCCATGTAGGGTCAACTGAGGTCCTCAGTGAGATTACCTCATAGCCCTACTTTCCCCTCAGTTTAATCTTGCCTCCTCCTCTCCCCTTCAAGACGTGGTAAATCCAAGTACTCCTTAACAAACCTCTCTACGGTAATCTCTGTGCTGTGGACTGAATTGGGCCTTTACCAAATTCATACCTGAACCCCAACCCCAGCTGTGGCTCTAAATGGAGACAGAACTTTTAGCAGAGTTGGAAGAGAGCCTTCATCAGAGTTGACCACGCTGGCACGCTGACCTGACTTCTAGACCCCAGAATCTTGAAAAATAAGTTTCTACTGTCTAAACCACCCAGTCTATGGTATTTAGCTATGGAAGCCTTAGCTGACTACACTAGGCATCAGCCTCCTGGGGAAACCCAACAAACGGCAGTGGTCCTTGGTAGTATCATTGACTATGTCACTAGGGAAATCCCTTGGACTCAAATGGAAATGATAGAACTCATTGGGAAAAATACATTATATACATAAAAATTCCAATATGATTAAGTGCTTTCTGAGCTGAAACAAGCTTTCTGTTTAGAAAGCATCTCCTCAGTCTGAATTACTCTCATAAGATAACTGCCTGGTGAGCACAAGGCTATTCATCATATTCATGACTGGGAGACTGGGAGAGATGGTGCCATTGGTCCCCAGAGTTTCTGGCAGGTGAAAATGGAGAGACTGTCATTTCTAGTATGTCATGTCCCCAGTGGTGCTGAATCACTTGAAATTCCAAACACCTGCATTGTCTCCCCTAAGGCTTCTTACCATCAGAATGCAAGACACTGCAGAGCTCGGAGACAGGCGGTAAGAAGAGCCCACTGAGAAGGAAAACAACAAATAACTCGGTAGGAGCCTCTGGAAATTTAGCATTTCCAATCACAGCCTTGTCTTCTCTAGGTAAAGCCATGTCCTTCACTACAAATTATTAGGGGTAGGTAAGATGTTTATGGGAACACAGGAAAACTTGAATATTGCCTTCGTCATATGAGATTCCCGAGGCAGATTTACAAAAGAACTAATACTGCAAGGAAGAATAGAGCATGTCTTCAACATTAAAGCCGGGCTAGCACTTGACACTGTAATAAGAACTCTCATATTGATAGATTGACCCAGGTGAGATTGGAAGCCTAAGCAGCGCCTGCATTTCCAAATGCAGATGTTAGGATTACATTGTATTTTCTCTAGTGAGAAGCAAGGAAGAAAGAAATAAGAGAGCTATGATGGAGGAGCTCATTTCAGCCCTTGCTGCTGCCCGTTTCTCGAAAGCCTCCTATCAACAGTGCTTCATTCTGCACCCTCTAGAAACATGCACTTGCCCTTCAAAATTCCACTGAGTGAAGATTTCCGGTTTTCACTGCCAGAGAAAGTTATTCCTTACTTTGTGTCTTCCACCTCACATATAGACTCACCACATGTCTCTGACTGTTATACTTGTTTATAGGGTTCTTTTAATCACTGAAGAATGAGTTTCCTGGAGGCCAGGACCCTGTCTTGCTAATCTGCTAGATGAGTATAACAAAGGGCCTGGCAAAAAATGGGTGCAGTAGACTCAGGTTCCTGAAACCACACATCAGCTTCTCTTCCCAGCGTTTCTTCTCACTGAAACCACACTGAATTGACCAGTCCTTTACTTACCCACTTTGCCCACTTTATCTCACCAACCTGCAGACACACCCTTCACAGCCGCACCCTCACACTTTCCTTCATATTGTACCTACGTGGAAATGTTCTCTTGGCATTTCAAACCCTAGCAATCGCCATCCACTTCTGAAGTCTTACACACGCAGTTCTTTGCTTTTACATTGTCTCTTGTTGATCCTTTTTTGGTTTCCATTCTTCGCTTTCTTCTCTTTGAAGGCAAGATTCAAGTGGTACTTCCTGCTGTTCCCAAGAACACCCAGACCAGTACTTAACTAGTTGTTAAAGTCAAAGCCTTTGGCTCCTTGTTAACTCCACTAAATCTATTCCACCCTTTGGATCCTATGTTGTAAACCTGGAAAGCATCTCCAACTCCTAATCAATTGCAATTCCCTATATCTCTTTAATACACAATTGATGCTCACTAGATTTCCCTAGCTCAAAGTTTTTCCATCTTTTGTCCCAGAAGTGTGTATTCATTCCCAGTTACCACCTTGCCTGTCGTTTTCTCCATCCATTCTCACCAAGGATCTTTTGTCTACTAAGAAGTCTCTTAGAATGTTGAGAGCTCTTATTTGCTTAGTCACTGTACATTATTTGTCTTTCTCTTTTACTAAAGAGATAAGGGTGTATTTTGTGCCAATCTGTGTTAGCCTTGAAAACACAAGTAAGACTCAGTCCTTAGCACAGTGTTTGGCATATTACAGGATTTTCAGAAATATTTACGAAATGAGTAAATGAAAGGAAAAATTAATTTTTCGAAAAAGTTCTGGTGTCAACTCTCTAGCTTAAAATCCCTCTGTGGCTCATAATTATCAATTATTTTTCAACAGTTACAAATGTAATTCTAAAAGGAATGAAAAGTCTTTTCAATGGATTATCTTAGATTAAGTTCTCATGATAAAAAAGATTTAGCATGACTTTTATACCATACAGAGAAAAAAAATCATAGACCTAAACTCAAAAAAAAATTAAAAACTAGACAAAAAACATAGGCACATTATGACTTTGACACAGGCAACAGCTTCTTAGATATAATGCAAAAATCACAGGACAGAAAATCAGTAAACTGAGTTTTGGCACTTTAAAATCCCAAAAGAAAATGAAACTATAAGTCACAGACTAATGAAATCTCTTCAATACAAAGATCAGACTAAACACTTGTATTCAGAATAAATATATAAGGAACATTTATAACTCAATAATAAAATAATAATATAAACAACTTCATCAAAAATAGAGTTTTAAACAGATGATGTTTAAATGGCCAATAAGATTAATACTGATAGAGCAAAGACAGAATCCTCAGCCATTCTCATTCATTTCCAAAAAAAGAAACATTGGAATTTATTCTTTGAATAAATTTCTTGCCCTTGAATCTCAATTGTGTCTCACACCCAATTGCCTTTACACCCCAGCACCTCACTATTTCCCACTTTCCCAAGGCCCCATATGCACAGCCACCGAAAAGACCAGTTCCAGGAATCCACCTCCACCTGCTACCCTTACCCCCACCCTCATCTCTAGTGCTCTGATAATATAAAAAGGCCTGGCTCCTTGGGTCACAGCCTTCTGCCACATGTTCCATCAATGTATGTGCCCACACTTGGTCACCCACCTCTACGAAGTTATTTTCTCTGAATAAATTTGATCTGGCTGTAGATTTGTATACTTCCTTCACTCTATTCTGTGCCTCTTTTCCTAACAAATACTGCTAGGTATTAAAAATATGGAAGGTAAAACCACAATGAGATATCACTACACACCCAACAAATTTAATGAAATTAAAAAGATTAAGCATACCCATGTTAATTAGATTGCAGACCATCTAAAATTTTATATATTGCTAGAAAATGGTACTAATATTAAGGGAAACTTTCTCAAACATTAAAACAAGTAAAAGATGAAAAGTTATGATTTAAGCATTCTATTCCTGGTATTCACTGAAGATAAATAAAAATATATCAACACAGACTCACAAAGGATTTATTAAGTAGCTCAAAACTGCAAACCACATAAGTGTCCATCACCAGAAGAATGCATGAAGAGCTCTGACATATTCATGTGACACAATGGAATAGAACTCAGTAATCAGAAGGAATGACCTATTGATTCTCTCAACAACATGCGTGATCCTCAAAATCATACTGAATGAAAGAAGATAAGCACAGATGAGTGCATATTGGATGAGCCCATTTATATAAAATTCTAAAGAAAAACATAATTTTTACACACCAACAATGGTCTCACTGAAAGAGAAATCAGAAAACAGATCTCATTCACAATAGCTACATAAAAAACTGCAGATCATTATAATCAGTAAAATGAGCCAGAATCAAAAAGACAAATATAACATGTTCCCTAATTTCTCATAGTTAATGCATAGAGTTCGAAAAATTGATTGTTTATGAGTGAAACTGACATATTTTGAATTGATTGTTGTTTATAGCCCTTGTATCTATTCCTGCTTTTTATTTTTTACTTGTTTTACTCTTTATTTAGTATATGGGAATTCTTTATATAGCCTTTAACTATAAGGTAATTTAAAAATATGTTATCTCAAAAATTAGAAAAACAGGGAGAGAGAGGGAGGGAAGTATCATTATATTCCTAGATTTGTATCTAAGAACTACATTAAATCTGTTTTATTTACATTGATAAAATGTGTAAAAATTAAAAAGAGAAAATATCAAATATGTAGGAATAAATTTAACCAAAGAAGTGACAAATTTCCGCAATGAAAATTATAAAACATCAATGAAAGAAACCATCAAGGACACACAAAAAATTGGAATGTTATTCCTTATTCATGGATTGGAAGAATTAATATAATTAAAATGTCTATTCTACCTAAAGTAGTCTACAAATTCAGTGCAATGCCTATAAAAAACCATTTATACTTTTTTAAAGAAGAGATTGATTTATTTAAATGGCAGAATGACAGAAAGATGGAGATATAGAAACAGAGCTTAGGGCTAGCGCTGTGACATAGTGGGTCAAGCTGTTGCCTGCAGCACTGGCATCCCATATGGGTGCCAGTTCAAGTCCCGGCTGCTCCACTTCTGATCCAGCTCTCTGCTATGGCCTGGGAAAGCAGTAGAAGATGGCCCAAGCCCTTGGGCCCCTGCACCCATGTGGGAGACTCAGAGGAGGCTCCTGGCTTCAGATTGGCACAGCTCTGGCCATTGCAGCCATCTGGGGAGTGAACCATTGGATGTAAGACCTCTCTCTCTCTCTCTCTCTGCCTCTGCCTCTCTGTTACTCTGTCTTTCAAATAAAATAAATAAATCTTAAAAAAGAGAAGAGGAGAGGAGAGGAGAGGAGAGAGCTTCTATTTACTGGTTCACTTACCAAATGGAGGCAATTGCTGGGGTGGGCCAAGTTAAGGCCAGGAGCACAGAACTCTATTTAGGTATGACATGTAGGTAGAGGGGTCCAAGTACTATCATTTTCTGCTTTCCAAAGCACACTAGAAGGAAGTTGGATTGGAAGCAGAGCAGCTCAGATGAGAACCAGTGCCTCAGTATGGAATGTTAGCATCAAAGATGCCAACTTACCTCACTGCATCACAACACCAGCCCCTGAATTGCATTTACAGAATTAGAGAAATTAACAATAAATTTAATCAATACTAAGATTAAATCAATACTAAAATTCATATGGAATAACAAAAGGCCCATAATGGCCAATCCTAAACAAGCAAATACATATAAATAAAAATCAAGATAGAGGCATCACAATATTTGATTTCAAACCATACTACAAAGCTATAGGAATCAAAACAGAATGGCACTGGCATAAAAAGCAGCATGTAGGTCAGCAGATCAGGATGTAGAGCCCAGATATTAATTCACATACAAACAGCCAACTGATACTTCACAAAGGTGCCACTGGACAAAGGATAGCATTTTAAATATATGGTGCTGGCAAAACTGAATGTAAATATGTAGAAGAATGAAGTTACATCCCTACTTCTCACCATAAACAAATATCAACTCAAGATGCATCAGAAACCTAAACATAGGATCTGAAACTATCAAACTGCTAAAAGAAAGCATAGGGATAACATTTAAGACATTTGTATAGGTGATGACTTCTTGGATAAGACCCTAAAACACCAGCAACAAAAGCAAAACCAGACATATGAGATTATATCAAACCCAGAAGCTTCTGCACAGCAAGGAAATTCCACCAGAATGGGAAAAAAATATTTGCAAGCTACTTATCTGACAAATACAAGTAGCCAGAACAACCGGAATGTATCATCAATCAAAAGTCTCAACAACAAAACAACGAATCCAGTTAAGAAAAATAGGCAAAGAATCTCAATGGACAGTACTCAAAGGAAGAAATATAAATGGCCAACAAATACATTAAAAAGTACTCAGTCTCATTAGCAATCGGGAATGCCAATTGAAGCCACAATGATATATCACTTTACCCCTGTAAGAATGGCTATTATCAAAAAGACAGAATAACAAATGTTGGCAGGGATGGGGAGAAAGGAGAACTCTTAAACGATGTTGGTGGGAATGTAAATTATGCAGCCACTGTGGAAAACAGTATGGAGATTTATTTTAAAACTAAGAATACAAGTACCATATAATCCAGCAGTCAACTTTGGGATATATACTGAAAAGACACGAAATCGTTCTACCAAAAAAGATACCAGCACCACCAGGTTTATAGCAGCACTGTTCACTATACCCAAAATATGGAATTATCCAAGGTATACATAATCAGTCAAACTGATAAAGAAAATGTTATATGTCATATATATACACTTATTTACATGCAATAGAATACTATTAAGATATACAAAAAGAATGAAATCTATCATTTTCTGCAAAACAGTTGGAATTGAAATAAATCATGTTGAGTAAAGGAAGCCAGAAGTGGAAAGACAAATCCTGCAGATTCTCCCTTATAAATAGAATTTAATAATTAAAAAAGAAGTGTTCAATGTGAATCAGAATATTGATTAATAGCAGCTGGATTAATAAAAGGGGAGGTTTTGTCCATGTGACAAAGATGTGATATGAAATGTTAATAAGGGAAATGGTGAGAGGAGTGTAGAACTCTTTATATTACTTCCTCATAATTTTAGCTTTGTAAAATTAAATGTATTTAAAAATAAAATGTTATAAATTCTAAAGTAATATACAGTGACAGAAAGCAAATCAAGGTTGCCTCGACAGAGTGGAGGGAGAGAGAGATTGATTACAAAAGGGCATGAAAAAACTGGAGTGATAGAAAATTTTTGTTTGCATGTGATGGTTTCATGGGTATAAAAATAAGTTGAGACTCATCAACTTGTGCACTTTACAGAAGTTCAATTTATTATCCTCTAACTGTACCTCAGGAAAATTATGGGCCCTCAGTGTTTCCAAATGAAGAGAGTAAAATAAAGTCTCAGTCACATGATATTCACAAGTCAATCTCCTGCTTCATTCTGGCATCAGCAGCAGCAGCCACTTCCATTTCATGTTTTGTTTTAGTAGGACTGAACTGTGTCTCATCCCTTCAAAACATGTCTTTGATACTTGTTCGACATATGGTTTTACATAGAATGCCAGTTTTCTGGAAAGCTCTTTCATAATCCTGTTCATCTGGTAAATATATTATTCACCTCTCAAAACTCAACTCAGTGCTTTCCATAAAGGATTCTTACTAACTAGCTAGTACATAAATGGACTCAGGTGTCACTCCCCTGAATAAAAGTACTCTGACTCTGCTCGCATGTCCTGGAGTTAATTACTAGGCAATTTATTATTGTCATTTCTACGCCTTGTACCTGCTATCATTCTCCATTGCTTTATGCTAGTTGCTAAGTTTGTTTCCCTGCTTGTGACCTCCTTGGGGACTATTGTAGGTACCATTCTAAGATGTCACCCAAGCTCCTTGCTCATTCTGCACACATGTTTTTTCACCAGTTAATCAAATATTCATTGTTACTATAAAGGGAATATGCATTTGTAATCAGGTTCCAAATAGAATAACTTTAAGATAGAGCAACGATCAGAATTGTTCTGACCTATTCACTGAATACCTTTAAAGCAAAGACCTTTCTCCAGCTGATTGAGAAAAAAAAAATGAAAATGAGAGATTAGAAACACACGCCATTCCTGGCTTGAAGATGAAGACATATATGATAAGAAAAAGCAGCTGATCTGTAGTTACCACAAATAGCCCTGCCTGACATCCAGCAAAGATACTTGGGCTTCATTTACTTGCCTGGGTCTGAATTCAGCCAACCACTTTGAATGACCCTATTAGAAGTAGCTTTGTTCCTCAGAAACTCCAAATGAGGACACAGTCTGGGTGACACTTCCATTGCAGCTTTCTTATTCCCACTCTTATATTTAACAGGGATCACTTTTCAGTTAAATTTAAACACCTAAGATACCTTGAGTGACTAGCACTTTTCCTGGGATGCCAGCCTTCTCAACCACAAATCTGTTGATTCATAGTAGGTGTTGTTTTAAATCTCTCAATTTGCATTACATGGTAATACAGCTATGTAAAAATAGTAAGGTAATGAAATCATATCTTATTATTTCCATAGTGCATAACTGGTCATGTAATAAGTCCTCAACTTTGTTTTTAATAAAGAAGGATGAGAATAAGGGAGGGAGATACAGAAACGCAGGTAAAAAGCACAAAGGAACCAAAGCAAAGGCAGGAAAACAGTTTAATTTTCAGAATAGTGGGTCTTTTTAAAGTTTACCTATTAATTTGAAAGAACAACAGAGATGGAGAGAGAAGGAGAGAGAGAGAGAGAGAAAGAGAGAGAAATCTTCCATCTGCTGGTTCACTCCCCAAACAACTGCCACAGCCAGGTCTGGGCTAAGCCAAAGGCAAGAACCAGGAATTCCATCAGGGTCTCCCCCAATGGTGACATAATCCCCGGTCATTGGGACATTTTTCACTGCATTCCCAGTCACATTAACAGGAAGCTATATCAGAAGTAGAGCTGTTGGACTTTGGATGAGCACTCTGATATGGGATGCCAGTATTACAAGTGGTGGCTTAATCTGTGGCACTACAACAATGGCCCCAGAACAGTGGCTGTTGACATTAACTATACATAATAATGTTATATGGGAGTTTTAAAAATACTAATGTCTGGGTCCTGCCCCTGAGGATTTCTGATTTTTGTTAATTTTATTTGTATGTATGTATGTATGTATTTGAAAGGCAAGGGGAGAGAGAGAGAGAGAGAGATGATCTCCCATATGCCAATTCAAACCCCACTATGTCCCCAACAGCCAAAGGTGGGTCAGATCAAAACCAGGAGCCTGGGACTTAGTCTGGATCTTCCACATGGGTGGTGTGGAACCAATTACTTGAATCATCACCTAATGCTCCCCTCATCTGCAGGGTGCGCATTATTAACAAGAATGCTGAAATAGAAAGTAGAATGGGGTCTTGAACCTAAACTGAACCACTCCAATATGAAGTGCAAGGTGTCCCAAGTGTCATCTAAACTGCCATACCATATACAAACCCAAGCAATTCTGATTGAATTAGTATGAGTGTGGTCTGGGCATTAGAATTTTTTTTAACTATCCTAGATGATCCTAGCATGCGAAGGTTAAGAACTATTGCTGTCATCACTCTCATGTTAGTTGACCCGGAGAAAACTGTGGGCCAGCCAGTGCTTCTGTGGATCAAGACTCCTGTGGAGACTGGCTGGGTACTCAATGCCAACCTCTATAATACTCTTAATGTCTGTTCTGTTCCACAATTACCTCTTCCCAGGACGTTAATGAGACTTACCCCAAGAGATATTCATTCTTTCTTCTTTCAATTCACAAATTCATCAGTTTAGGTTTAAATAATAAGTCCTTGACGTTTTTATTTATTTATTTATTTTGAAATACTTTCATTATTTAGTAAATATAAATTTCCAAAGTACAGTTTATGGATTACAATGGCTTTTTCCCCCCATAACTTCCCTCCCACCCTCACCCCTCCCATCTCCCGCTCCCTCTCCCCTTCCATTCACATCAAGATTCATTTTCAATTATCTTTATATACAGAAGATCAATTTAGTATATATTAAGTAAAGATTTTATCAGTTTGCACCCACACAGAACATAAAGTGTAAAATACTGTTTCAGTACTAGTTATAGTATTAATTTACATTGGACAACACATTAAGGACAGAGATCCCACATGAAGAGTAAGTACACAGTGACTCCTGTTGTTGACTTAACAATTTGACACTCTTGTTTATGGCGTCAGTAATCTCCCTAGGTTCTACTCATGAGTTGCCAAGGCTATGGAAGCCTCTTGAGTTCGCTGACTTAGCTCTTATTTAGACAAGGTCATAGTCAAAGTGGAAGTTCTCTCCTCCCTTCAGAGAAAGGTACCTCCTTCTTTGATGGCCTGTTCTTTCCACTGGGATCTCACTCGCGGAGATCTTTCATTTAGTTGTGTTTTTTTTTTTTTTTTTGCCAGAGTGTCTTGGCTTTCCATGCCTAAAATACTCTCATAGGATATTCAGGCAGATCCGAATGCCTTAAGGGCAGATTCTGAGGCCAGAGTGCTGTTTAGGACATCTGCCATTCTATGAGTCTGCTGTGTATCCTGCTTCCCATGTTGGACTGTTCTCTCTCTTTCTGATTCTATCGGTTAGCATTAGCAGACACTAGTCTTGTTTGTGTGATCCCTTTGACTCTTAGACCAATCAGTGTGATCAATTGTGAACTGAAATTGATCACTTGGACTAGTGAGATGGCATTGGTACATGTAACCTTGATGGCATTGTATTGGAATCCCCTGGCACATTTCTAACTCCACCATTCGGGGCAAGTCCGATTGAGCATGTCCCAAATTGTACATCTCCTCCCTCTCTTATTTCCACTCTTATATTTAACAGGGATCACTTTTCAGTTAAATTTAAACACCTAAGAATAACTGTGTGTTCATTACAGAGTTCAACCAAGAGCATTAACTAGAACAAAAAAATACTAAAAGGGATAAAGTATTATATTGTACATCAACAGTCAGGACAAGGGCTGATCAAGTCACTGTTTCTCATACTGTCCTTTTCACTTCAACAGGTTTCCTTTTTGGTGCACGGTTAGTTGTTACTGATCAGGGAGAACATATGATATTTGTCCCTTTGTGACTGACTTAATTCACTCAGCATGATGTTTTCCAGATTCCTCCATTTTGTTGCAAATGACCGGCTTTCGTTGTTTTTGACTGCTGTATAGTATTCTATAGAGTACATGTCCCATAATTTCTTTATCCAGTCTACTGTTAATGGGCATTTGGGTTGGTTCCCGGTCTTAGCTATTGTGAATTGAGCTGCAATAAACATTAATGTGCAGACAGCTTGTTTGTTTGCCAATTTAATTTCCTTTGGGTAAATTCCAAGGAGTGGGATGGCTGGGTTGTATGGTAGGGTTATATTCAGGTTTCTGAGGAATCTCTAGACTGACTTCATAGTGGCTTGATCAATTTGCATTCCCACCAACAGTGGGTTAGTGTGCCTTTTTCCCCACATCCTCTCCAGCATCTATTGTTGGTAGATTTCTGAATGTGAGCCATTCTAACCAGGGTGAGGTGAAACCTCATTGTGGTTTTGATTTGCATTTCCCTGATTGCAAGTGATCTTGAACATTTTTTCATGTGTCTGTTGGCCATTTGGATTTCCTCTTTTGAAAAATGTTTATTGAGGTCCTTGGTCCATCTCTTAAGTGGGTTGTTTGTTTTGATGTTGTGGAGTTTCTTGATCACTTTGTAGATTCTGGTTATTAACCCTTTATCTGTTGCATAGTTTGCAAATATTTTTTCCCATTCTGTCGGTTGCCTCTTCACTTTCCTGTTTCTTTTGAAGTACAGAAACTTCTCAATTTGATGCAATCCCAAATGTTAATTTTGGCTTTGACTGCCTGTGCTTCCAGAGTCTTTTCCAAGAAGTCTTTGCCAGTGCCTATATCTTGCAGGGTTTCTCCAATGCTCTCTAATAATTTGATGGTGTCCAGTCGTAGATTTACGTCTTTAATCCATGTTGAGTGGATTTTTGTGTAAGGTGAAAGGTAGGGGTCTTGCTTCACGCTTCTGCAAGTGGAAATCCAATTTCCCCAGCACCATTTATTGAATGGACTGTCCTTACTCCTGGGATTGGCTTTGGATCCTTGATCAAATAGAAGTTGGCCGTAGATGTTTGGATTGATTTCTGGTGTTTCTATTCTGTTCCATTGGTCTATCCATCTGTTTCTGTACCAGTACCATGCTGTTTTGATAACAACTTCCTTGTAGACATATCACAATTTATTTATCCATTCATCAGTTGATGGACATCTGGTTTGATTCCATATCTTACTATTGTGTGTTGATATAAGTGAATATAAATGCTATAATATAGGGGATAGAAAAAATTTCATATGTTGATTTCATGTCCTTTGGGTAGATTCCCAGTAATGGAATGGCTGATCTTTTAGAGACAGAGAGGAAGGTCTTCCTTCCATTGGTTCACCCCCAAAATGGCTGCTACAGCCGGCGCACTGCACTGATGCAAAGCCAGGAGCTAGGTGCTTCCTCCTGGTCTCCCATGTAAGTGCAGAGCCAAAGGACTTGGGCCATCCTCCACTGCACTCCCGGGCCACAGTAGAGAGCTGGACAGGAAGAGGAGCAACCGGGACAGAATTCTGCACCCTGACCGGGGACTAGAACCCCAGGGTGCCGGCGCCGCAGGTGGAGGATTAGTCAAGTGAGCTGCGGCGCCGGCTCCTTTGCCTATTTCTTAACTGGATTGTTTGCTTTGTTGTTTTTTAGTTTCTTGAATTCCTTATATATCCTGGTTTGCCATGATCATATAGTGTTAGTGGTTACTACTCGACGTTGTGTTAATGATTCTTAAGTCCAGCTGATCTTTCAAAGATATGTCAGAGGGAAGAGGAGAAGGAAATCCACATAATTTAATTTTTTATTTGAGTGTCAGAGAGACAGAGATGGAGACAGAGAAAGAGAGGGAAAGCTCCTATCAACGGCTTCACTCCCCAAATGCCCGGAACAGCGAAAGAAGGGCTAACGCCAAAGGTGGGAGATGGATGGAAATGCAATCCATATGTCCCATGTTGTTGGCAGAAACCCATCTACCTGAGCCATCACTGCTCCCTCCCACAGTCTGCATTAGCAGGAAACTAGAGTCAGGGGCCAGAGCTAGGAATCTAATCCACGTATTTCCATGTGGAACCTGGGAATCTTAATGGCTAGGATAACTGTCCCCTCCCATATAAGTTTTAAAGAAGTATATTATGGAGTATGTGTTTTATGTGTTAGAAACTATGCAGTTATTTAAATTAATGATCTAATTAAATAGGCAGAGCAATCCAGTGAGGCAGGTATATCTACTCTCAGTTTTCATATGCAAATATTGAATCTTAAAGATGAATTTGAACTTGGTCAAGTTAACAGCATTGTTAATAAGCCATGGAGGCTGAGATTTCAATTCAAAGCTCTTTGGCCTGCCAATAAAACTTGCATTGCCAAGTATTGCCTTGAGACAACATCAAATTGTAAATAATAAAAACAATTAAGCACTACAATTGAGACTAAGAGAAGATGATGGTGGCCGGCGCCACAGCTCAATAGGCTAATCCTCCGACTGCGGCGCCGGCACACCGGGTTCTAGTCCCGGTCGGGGTGCCAGATTCTGTCCCGGTTGCCCCTCTTCCAGGCCAGCTCTCTGCTATGGCCCGGGAGTGCAGTGGAGGATGGTCCAAGTGCTTGGGCCCTGCACCTCATGGGAGACCAGGAGAAGAACCTGGCTCCTGCCATCGGACTGCATGCCAGCCGTGGTGGCCATTGGAGGGTGAACCAACGGCAAAGGAAGACCTTTCTCTCTGTCTCTCTCTCTCACTGTCCACTCTGCCTGTCAAAAAAAAAAAAAAAAAAAAAAAGAGAGAGAGAGAGAAGATGATGGTAACATCATGCAAAACAGAACCCTGTACTCCTAATGTGAAATCTATCAGAGGAAGGTACCAGCCACTGGGAACCTACAGCAGCCAGGAGGGGACCGAGATCCATGGGAAAGGGATAGACTACTAGGGGCAGCTAAAAGAAGATTGAGCTGAAAGACTTGAATAATATCTAGATCCTTTTTGCTTTTGTTTCTGTGCCAATATTCTATTGCAAAGGTTCTCAAGCATCATAGTATATCAGAATCCAGTAGAAGACCTATTAAAATACAAGTTAGGGGCTTCCATCCCAGAGCTTCTTATCTGGATCTGAGTATGATGAGATTTGCATTTCCAACATCCTGTGATATTGATGCTGATGTTGCAGATATGGGGATTAAATTTTGAGAACCACAATACTAGAGACACAGCTATATCTGATATGACCAGTGACTCTCTTTGATGACTTTGGTCATTTCAAGATAGAGTATAGCAGAGTTATGAGTGTAAGCACTGCAACCCAACTGTAATGCTTCAAAGACCACTCTATCATTTATCAGATGGTTGTTCTTGAGCAAGTTATTTAACCGACAAGCACCTGATTTAGATAGACAGATCCATCTATGTAGCACTGCTTAGTACATAGGAAACCAAGAGTGAGTTATCATTAATCATTGTGTGGCAGGGGTGAGTCACTCGAATCCTCTTCAAGGAACATGCATTGCTCATCTGCAGAGGATGATGTCAACAGACTTACTTCAGCTGTCTGTCCCTTGGTGGATTGCCTCAGCTGCAGAGATCTTCCTCCTCTGAGGTCATTATCCACCTAGGGCAGCCAGATTCAATGATTGTCATGGCACAAATACAGAGGCCTGGTCATTTAGGCCCCATGCAAGCCAACTCTGACAGCCACTTCAGTCAGGAGCTTCTAATGGGATCAGTTGAGATTGCTCAGACTTCTCCTCTGGCTCACTAGGGATCCTTCCTGCCCTTTCATAGAGGTGGATCTCAAGAGCCATCCCATGGGAACATATTGCACACTGGACTCTATCTATTAGTCTGTTTCCCAGTGTAACCACCCCATATTATTTTTAGCCTTCAGGAACCAAAGGTGTAGGATTTGAAGAAGTGAGTACAACATAAAGTTAAAACTAAGATGTGTTGAGTTTCTTGTCTGATTTTTAAAAATTTTTCTAATAATAGAAGTGCTACTTGGTATGAGTATAGATTATTTGTTGCTACACTTAATCATCATAAAATACCTATAAGTTTATTTTCATTATCCCCGATACACAGATAATGGAATGGAGATTTGTGAAAGTAACTTTTACCTACATCCATGTTACTTAACTTTCATGAATGAAATGTGGGTGTGTCTCATTCTGAAGGTTTCTCTGTCATACAATACTTTTCTATTCTGAATTTTCAATTTTTTTTCATTAAAGGAAAATAGAAAAAATATCCCTATTTAAATTAGGTAAAGCCCTTCCTGGAACCCTGAAATCTTTTTTACAGAAGAAATTGTTGTTTAGCCACAGCCACAGGGGTTTTGGTACTAATCAGTGCTAGGAACTTCTGAGATCAGATAGGACTATTCTCACTGTGGGCTGGGGGTTGGGGGGTGGGTTATCGAAAATCTGTTAGTCAGGAAGAGGTGATACTTGATAAGGAACCAGAATCTGAATTCTTCCACCAGTTGTTATATTACTAATTCCAATTCCAAAATAAGACTGGTTAAAGGTATGCTTTAGGCAAATACACATGTTTTATTACCTGTATAACACTGGTCTCTGATCCCATTTGGAAACTCTAGCATTGTTGATCTGCATCAGGTAGAGGGACAAGGACAAGTTTTGGCTTACAGTGGACAGATTTTAGTGGCCCAGATCAAAAACAGGACTGGGGCCTCCTTGACACCTTCCCCCAGTCCACAACTTACTATGCCCAAATAAAGTGTTGAGAAGAGACACTCTAATGTATGCCCAAGGAAAGTAAATACCTTACACAAATCAGACACCCATGGCAGTTATCTGAATCCTCTTCCCTGCCCTCCAGACTTTATTGTATTAGCATCTAGATTCAGTGCATTTTCTCTATACAGAGGGAAAGCAATATTTCATCATATTTCTGTGTAAATCTCTGAGAGGTCAAGAGAAAGCAAAATTCAAGGAGATGAAATACCACCCCCAGAAAAGACGCCCATAGAAAACTGAGTATTTTAATCCCTTTTTCAGCATCCAAAAATTCTTTTCCCAAGCACCATGACCTAATAATATTCTTGAACTTAGCTCTCCTCTCCTGCCAGTCCATCTTAGGGAGAGAGGAGAGGTGGCATCTTAATAAGACCTGGTCGACATAGGTATAAGTCATATAACTGCCAAGTGACAAGAAAGAGAACCTGACTTTTTGAGCAAAAGTGGGTCTGAGTTGAATTGTATTTGTATTTTATTTTTTAAGATTTATTTATTTATTTGAAAAAGTTACAGAGAGAGAAAGAGAGGCAGAGAAAGAAACAGAGATAGGTCTTCCATTTGCTGGTTCACCCTCCAGTTGGCCACGATGGCTGGAGCTGCACTGATCTGAAGCCAGAAGCCAGGAGCTTTTTCCAAGTCTGCCATGTGGGTGCAGGGGCCCAAGGGCTTGGGCCATCTTCTATTGCTTTCCCAGGGCATAGCAGAGAGCTGGATCGGAAGTGGAGCAGCCGGGACTAGAACCAGTATCCATATGGGATGCAGGCACTGCAGGTAGTGGCTTTACCAGCCAAGCCACAATCCCTACTCCCAGGCATTGTTATTTCTAATGATTTCCATGAGTGATTATGATGCAAACTCACAAACGTGCCAACAGTAGTTGACCAAACCAGTAAGAGCAATAAATTTAAATGTGTCTGGGTAGCACAAATGTAATAAACTGTAACAGTTTGTTATTTTAGTCTGTCAGCCCTTTGGTCAAGAGGAATTATTGTAGGGTTATAGGCTTTAGCATCCAAAAGACTAGATTTATATCCCAACTGTTATATCTATCAAGTTCCCTACTCATCTATGAAAGAGATAGTATGAATAGAATCTGTGTCATAGGATTGTTATAAAGATCAGATAAATGGCCTTATTACAAGGATGACATCAGAGAGGGAGACATGCTTTTATGCTTTAGGTACTTGCAGAACACACAATGAATTTGAATTTTACATTTTTGGTCTTTCTTATTATTGCTACATCCAAAAGATGGTGTTTGAAAAATAAGGGATTCCAGCTGAAAGAAGAGTTAACCACATTTCTCCCGAAGGAAGAAAGTTGCATTTATAGCAATTAAATGGTTTCCTCCAACTGTTTGACAAGGTAGAGGAGTGGAAGATTGTACTTAAAAAAGCCCAGCTGCATCTTTTTAAAATTGGTTGCCTGTATGAATAATTTAAATATAAAAATGGGCCATAGCAGTTTTCATCTAATCTACAATATATTCCACCCTCCAATACCCCCTACACATACTGCCAACCCACCTGTGCTTGGCATATTTCCATGGTAACTGTCATGCTGTTTGACTGTTGGATTGTGTTGTTAATATGGTGATTTAACATTTTTCCATGTGGGTTAAACTGGATTAAAAAACTGCCACAGCTCAGTTACGTAGGATACATTTTATTGAATTTTTAGTAGTTTCACTAAACCATGTTTCTTCATAATTTTTAAACAGATTTATTGCTGAAATCGAGAGTTTAGCTCAGAATGGTACTTGAAATGTGCTTGGCTCTTAGGGGAATTTTGTTTTCAAGAAGGCAGTCTGGTTTTAGGCATATGCTCCCTATCTATAGAGAGAAGTGATAGGACACAGTCAGAGCTCTAAGGAAGGTGTCACAACTGAGGATGCAGAAATAAGAGTCTGATACTAATGAAATATGGATGGGAAAGCAGTTGAAAGTATTTGCCAAATGATAGTAACAAGCTTGGTGATTGCAAAATCATCACCTGGGGAACTCAGGAAAAAAAACTGATTCTAGATTTCATCTCCTGCCAACTGCAAAGATTCTGAGCCCATTGGCCTGGAGTGAGACTTAGAAATCTATACTCTTCTAAAGCTTACCAAGTTATTTAAATCTTCCCCATTTTGGTAAATGCTACCTTCCAGGATTGTAATTTATAGTATTACCCAATAAACAGCTAAAAGGTCAGATTTATGGGTCCTATTTCTGTTCTAGTTCAAGGGCTATAGAATTAGGAATCTGAATTTTCAATGAACTGCCTTAGAACAGTTTTATTCAATTGAGGCACTTTATCAAACATTGCACTAATTCAATACCTTGCTTTTAGAAACAAGAGGAGGCTTTGCCAGAGACATAGCATTATCTATTGATAATGGCCAATCTTTGGGTATTTTGAGATGACTCATCTGTGTTCAAAAACATCTGATTCGCATGTAAGCAACTGGCTATCTTTAGCTGCAGCAGGGAAGAAAAAAGGAATCTGATGTAGGTCTGCCTCACAAGATGCTCAGAAAAGACAAACTTAGATGGAAACATGAGACATGATATAATGAAACAGATACAAACTTAAAGCAATATGAGATTTACTATATTCATAATTCTGAAAAGTGTTTGCTATGATCTGAGTGTTTAAATTCTCTGTCCTTCCTCCTCCAACCAAAATTCATATACTGATTGCTAATCCCCTAGGTAATAGTATTTGGAGTTTGGATCATATGGGAGGTGAATGGTTATGAAGGTAGAGCATTCAGAGTTAGAATTAGTGCCCTTATGAAAGAAGCCCAAGGTATCTAATTATCTGCTCCTACCATGTGAGAATACAGGAGGAAGGCATCATATATGAACCAGCAAATCCATTGGTGTCATAAAATTAGACTTCTCAGCCCCCAGAAGTATGATGAAAAAAATTTTAAAGATTTTATTTATTGATTTCAGAGGTAGAGTTACAGATGGAGAGAGGGAGAGAGACAGAGGGAAAGGTCTTCCATCCACTGGTTTACTCCCTAATTGGCTATAATGGCTGGAGCTGCGCCGATCCAAAGCCAGGATCCAAGAGCTTCTTCCGGGTCTCCCATGTAGATGCAGGGGCCCAATAACTTGAGCCATCCTCTGCTATTTTCCCAGGCACATAAGCAGGGAGCTGGATGGGAAGTGGAGCAACCAAGACTTGAACCAATGATCATATGCGATGTCATCACTACAGGCCAGGGCTTTAACTTGCTACACCATGTGCTGACCTCCAAAAATTTTTTACAAGCTATCTAGTTTATGGCATTTTTGTCTAAGAGCAGGAATGGACTAAGACAATAGTCCTGTAGCATTTTCAAAGAGAAAGATCCGTGGGTGTTGGGCTAGTCTAGGAAGGCTTCCTAAAGAAAGTGATACTTCAGCTCAATTTTCAGATAAACAGAGAAATAAGAAATTCTGCATGTGAGAAGTACTGCCATAGATAGAGATTAGTACAGGTCAGCGCTGTGGCTCAATAGGCTAATCCTCCGCCTTGCGGCACCGGCACATCAGGTTCTAGTCCCGGTCGGGGCACCGGATTCTGTCCCGGTTGCCCCTCTTCCAGGCCAGCTCTCTGCTGTGGCCTGGGAGTGCAGTGGAGGATGGCCCAAGTGCTTGGGCCCTGCACCCCATGAGAGACCAGGAGAAGCACCTGGCTCCTGCCATTGGACCGCATGCCAGCCGTGGCGGCCATTGGAGGGTGAACCAATGGCAAAGGAAGACCTTTCTCTCAGTCTCTCTCTCTCACTGTCCACTCTGCCTGTCAAAAAAAAAAAAAAAAAAAAAGGATTAATACAAAAATTTGTTGAGCTACTTGCAAAAATTTAGTGGAGATTCACCTAAGAATACTGGTTCTGTCTTTGTTTCCTCAAAGAACACATGTGAAACTGTGATTTTTTTTTTCTTTCTTATCTCACATGCCAAGTTAGTCTGCCTGAATTCTCAACCAACAAGATTAAGAATTAAATGATTAAGATGTGAACAAAGCATTTATGTTCTAAAAATATTAATTTGATGAATGGAAATCCATGCATCCATGCATAGAATTTTCATAACATGCATTTTTCACAAAATTTCACAAAAAATAACTGTTGTATGTGGATTTCATTTTTTTGCAGCAAAATAACCTGTTTTTTTGTCAACTTTTTGAAGTACTTTCATATTTAAGTATTGCACCTGAAGCTTATAATCAGGATTACCCACATAATTAAGTCTAATATATCAAATATAATTATATTGTTATTTTAAAGTTTTATATAGGTATACAAAACCTTTTAATCGTTGGCATTTTCTGATTCCTGTAGGACTCCCTCAACTACCTCAAGTGTTTGTTTTCACTAGATTTTATTAATAACCTCCTCACCAAATAGATATCAGTGACTATTCAGCTACAGATAATAGACTTTTTAAAAAATAGTTATTTTATTTATTTGAAAGGCAAAGTTATAGATAGAGAAGGAGAGGGACAGAGACAGAGAGAGAGAGAGAGCGAGAATCTTCCATCCACTGATTACTCCCAAATGGCTACAATGACCAGAGCTGGGCCAGGCTGAAGCCAAAAGCTTAGAGCTTCTTCCATGTCTCCACAAGGATCCAGGAAATCATGCATATGGATCATCCTCCATTGCTTTCCCAGGCACATTAACAGGGAGCAGGATGGAAAATGGAACAGCTAGGACAAAAACCAGCATCCACATGGATGGTGGCAATGCAGGCATCAGCTTAACTAGCTATGCCACAGCACTGGCCCCCAGATAAAACTCATTGGTCTCTGTAGTGAAAAGATCACCTTAGATCTTCAATGTAGCCAGTGTAAAAAAAGAAGCGTAAGGGTTCTGATGTCAGCTAGAAGTTGACGTGACGCCTGACTCTGCCAAATTTCCTAGCAGTCTGATCTTGATGAGACACTCAGCTTCCCTAGTTTTCAGGAGCATTTTATGTAAGAAAGGGAAAATCATACACCTGTCTCAGGTGTGGGGGTACCAGGAACCACTCCCTATATTACAGTACTATATGCAACATTTGATAAATAAGCACAAAAGTGAGAAAGAAAGTGAGTGGGTAACAGGGATAGAGGAGCATTTTGGGGATTGTCAGAAATGTAAGACAGCACAGATCATTAAGGAGATTTTAACCGATTTTACTGAGAACACTGACATTGTATCCATCACATCATGGAAGTTAGACAAGGACCCTTGCAATTCTAAGCCTAACAAAGAGGCAGGATATTTCAGAAAGCTGCTCTACCAGTCCCAGTACTGCAATGTTTTATCTAGGCCACCGCCTTTCCAACACCATGGCAACACACATAACAAAACAGACTGCAGAAGCGGTTGGTGATGCTTATCCAGAGGGGTGGGAGTGCTTTGTCTCCTTAGCTACTCCATGATCCTCAGGACTGAAAAGAGCATTCAGGCTTGAGATTTAAGATACAAAGTTACCTTAATTTTATACAACAGCAAGAAGCCATACCTTTCCCAGACCACAATCTTGTTCCCAAAAGTCTATAATTGGGCACATACACACACACACACACACACGCACACACACACGCACACACACACAGGCTTTAGCTAAGGAATTCTAATAAGAGAATGAGAAGCAAAGGGAAAGGGGTAGGGAGTAGAAATGATGAGAAATCCAGCTGTGACCATTCATGATCTTCTGTCCCAGTAGATGATGTTATAGCCAGTGTGGTTGGGGTGAGTCAAGGTTCAAATTCAAACAGTTTCAGCTCCATCACATTTCAATTCTTTTAGAACATTAAGAATAATAATTAAGTGGTGTCATTTGGTATGTACAACTTAAACTCATTAATATTTCTCAAAGTAAAGAATTAATACAAGTAAAAGGTATGTAGTTTCTGGAAAATCAGAAGCAAATGATCCATTTTGGCTCTTTTCCTTTTCCAGGAAACCAGACTGGAAATGTGGATTTTATAATGCTAACATTATTCCCCAGCTATTTGAATCATGCTTAATAAAATAACCTCCTACCATTTCATCCAATAGGTATACATAAAACATTAAAGGCTTCTAATTAAAAATAAGAAACTGTAATAAATTATGATGTCTCTATAGGGTATAATTATAAGCAATTAACTTTTACCTTACCTTAAAATTATTTTTCTCTTTGTAGTCTCCCTAAAAACAACTGATCCTATCCACCTATCAGAGCTTTTTCATCAAACGTCACCCCATTGGATGCTAAGGAAAGATATGCAAATAGCCTTAAATAGTTGTTAGCTATGACATTTCTGAGCTGCTATTTTAAAGATGGAGTTCTGATATTACTGTCTATCTTCAGGTCTGCAGGACAGTATCACCTGGAAAATTACAGATGAAGTTTTTTAAGGGATCTATTTGTAAGGTACAGATGTTCTGCACAGGGAGTATGGCATCCAGGACCAGCAGGAAGCTCAAGTGCCCACATGGTACAGTGTTAGCTGCTCCTTCCTCCACTGAACCTCAACCTTCTTGAATCCCAAGAGGCATCTTGAATCCCAAGAGGATGGAAGAGGGTAGGTTTGTGTTCAGAACAGCCCCCTCGGATGATGAATTTGTACCGTGAACAATGAGCAATGCCCTACTCTGATGCTCAGCGCCATGAGGAATGCAGAGGAGCTGCAGTTTGGAAAAGCTCTGCATGCTATGAGCTGCACTCGTCCTGACTACTGAGCATGGAAATTTATGTATTACCTTTCAGCATGCCAACTTTCTATCTACCCTAGAGAATTTCCTTTTGAAAGCATATAAATAGAGTTAATAGAGTCAGGGATAGAGTCTGTTTTTGAAGTATCACTCTGCCTTTTATCCTGATGATACAAAAGTTCCCTCCTCTTGAAAAAGCTACATTCTACATTCAGGCCGGCGCCGCGGCTCACTAGGCTAATCCTCCGCCTTGCGGCGCCGGCACACCGGGTTCTAGTCCCGGTCGGGGCACCGGATTCTGTCCCGGTTGCCCCTCTTCCAGGCCAGCCCTCTGCTGTGGCCAGGGAGTGCAGTGGAGGATGGCCCAGGTGCTTGGGCCCTGCACCCCATGGGAGACCAGGAAAAGCACCTGGATCCTGGCTCCTGCCATCGGATCAGCGCGGTGCGCCGGCCGCAGCGCGCCGGCCGCGGCGGCCATTGGAGGGTGAACCAACGGCAAAGGAAGACCTTTCTCTGTCTCTCTCTCTCACTGTCCACTCTGCCTGTCAAAAAAAAAAAAAAAAAAAAAAAGCTACATTCAAGTGATTGTGTTTCAGGTAACTCTTGGATTGAAGTTACTGCTAATGCCACTCAGGTAATCTGACTATAATGATCACAGAAACATCATCCTTATTATGAGAGGGGAAAATGAAAGAGCAGGCCAGATGAAAAGCATCTTACCTCGGATTGTAGACATATCTATAGTTCCTGTCTCCATCAGTTTTCTTGGTGAATCAAGGTCAGTCACTTAACCTCTCTGTGCCTCTGATTCTCATTCTATAAAATAAAGAATAGGAAGAGCTACTTGGTAAGGTCCTGTCCTGCTTTAAAATTCCACAAGCCTATGAACTATTCACTTAATACTTTTTTTTTTTTTTTTTTTGACAGGCAGAGTGGACAGTGAGAGAGAGAGACAGAGAGAAAGGTTTTCCTTTGCCGTTGGTTCACCCTCCAATGGCCGCCGCGGCCAGCGCTCCGCGGCCGGCGCACCGCGCTGATCCGATGGCAGGAGCCAGGAGCCAGGAGCCAGGTGCTTTTGCTGGTCTCCCATGGGGTGCAGGGCCCAAGCACCTGGGCCATCCTCCACTGCACTCCCTGGCCACAGCAGAGGGCTGGCCTGGAAGAGGGGCAACCGGGACAGAATCCGGCGCCCCGACCGGGACTAGAACCTGGTGTGCCAGCGCCGCAAGGCGGAGGATTAGCCTAGTGAGCCGCGGCGCCGGCCCTTAATACTTCTTTATTCCCATGATTATTCTATCATCTTACAGCAGCAACAACAATGCCTTAGTCTGTGACATTATCCTTGCATTATTTTCTTTGTTTTTTTTTTATTAACTTTTATTTAATGAATATAAATTTCCAAAGTACAGAATATGGATTAAAATGGCTTCCCCCCATAACGTCCCTCCCACCCACAACCCTCCCCTTTTCCGCACCCTCTCACCTTCCATTGACATCAAGATTCATGTTCAATTCTCTTTATATACAGAAGATCAGTTTAGCATGTATTAAGTAAAGATTTCAAAGTTTGCTCCCACACAGAAACATAAAGTGAAAAATACTGTCTGAGTACTAGTTATAGCATTAAATCTCAATGTACAGCACACTAAGGACAAAGATCCTACATGAGGAGTAAGTGCACAGTGACTCCTGTTGTTGACTTAACAAATTGACACTCTTGTTTATGGC
Organism: Oryctolagus cuniculus; assembly: GCF_051225735.1. Classification (NCBI taxonomy): domain Eukaryota; kingdom Metazoa; phylum Chordata; class Mammalia; order Lagomorpha; family Leporidae; genus Oryctolagus; species Oryctolagus cuniculus. The sequence continues at coordinate 104,128,203 of NC_142873.1, forward strand.
CTCAGTAATCACCCTAGGCTCTTGTCATGAGCTGCCAAGGCTATGGAAGCTCCCTGAGTTCACCGACTCTGATCCTATTTAGACAAGGCCATGGTCAAAGTGGAAGTTCTCTCCTCCCTTCAGAGAAAGGTACCTCCTTCTTTGATGGACCGTTCTTTCCACTGGGATCTCACTCGCGGAGATCTTTCATTTAGGTGTTTTTTTTTTTTTTTTTTTTTTTTTTTGCCAGAGTATCTTGGCTTTCCATGCCTGAAATACTCTCATGGGCTTTTCAGCCGGATCCAAATGCCTTAAGGGCTGATTCTGAGGCCAGAGTGCTGTTTAGGACATCTGCCATTCTTTGGGTCTGCTGTGTATCTCACTTCCCATGTTGGATCATTCTCTCCATTTTTTATTCTATCAGTTAATATTTGCAAACACTATTCTTGTTTCTGTGATCCCTTTGGATCTTATTCCTATCATTATGATCAATTGTGAACAGAAATTGATCACTGGGACTAGTGAGATGGCATTGGTACATGCCACCTTGATGGGATTGAATTGGAATCCCCTGGTATGTTTCTAACTCTACCGTTTGAGGTAAGTCAGCTTGAGCATGTCCCAAATTGTACATCTCTTCCCTCTCTTATTCCCACTCTTATATTTACCAGCAATCACTTTTCAGTTAAGTTTCAGCACTTAAGAAGAATTGTGTATTGATTACAGTATTCAACCAAAAGTATTAAGTAGAACAAACAAAGAAAAAAAAAGGAGTTCTTTTAAGAAATTTATTCATCTGTTTCTGTTTATTTGAAACGCAGAGAGGCAGAAAAAGAGGAAAGGCAGGAGCACTTAAGTGTGCGAAGAAAGAGAGATCGATTTCATCCACTGGTTCACTCTCCAAATACCCTCAATAGCCAAGCCTGGACCAGGCCACAAGCCAGGATCCTGGAACTCAATCTGGTTATCCCACGCAGGTGACAGTCTCAAGTATTTGATCTATCACCTGCTGCCTCCCAGGGTGCACATGAGCAGAAACTGGAATCAGTACTGGAGCCAAGTCTTGAACTAGATATTCTGATATGATGCGTAGATACTTGTAAATAGTGGTTTAGCCATTGTGTAAAATTAATGCTCCTTTTTATTTAATTTTTTAGTAATAGACTTATAAACTAGATAAAATTAGTGTGGCAGCATAACAGACAAGAAAAACTAGTTGAGATTTAGAAATACTAAACTATTTGTTTGAGGTAATGTGGTCAGTGAGTGGCCAGGATACAATTTTTTTTAAACTTTTCTTTAATAAATATAAATTTTCAAAGTACAACTTTTGGATTATAGTGGATTTTCCCCCCATAACCAGCCTCCCACCTGCAACCATCCCATCTTCCACTCCCTCTCCCATCCCATTCTTCATCATCAAGTACTGTTTGAGTACTAGTTATGCTGTTAATTCACATAGTACAACATATTAAGGACAGAGGTCCTACATGGGGAGCAGGTGCACAGTGACTCCCGTTGTTGATTTAACAATTGACACTCTTATTTATGACATCAGTAATCACCCAAGGCTCTTGTCATGAGCTGCCAAGGCTATGGAAGCCTCTTGAGTTCGCCAACTCCAATCTTATGTAGACAAGGCCATAATCAAAGTGGAAGTTCTCTCCTTTTTTCGAGAAAGGTACCTCCTTCCTTGATGACCCATTCTTTCCAGGATACAATTTGAACCTATTCATTTATTTTCAAGACATATGTTCATTCTTCTTAGTCTTGATCATCTATCTTTCTTTTGCATAGCCAGTATATAATACCTTTCTCTGTACAATGTCTTTAATAGGCCGGGACAACTATACAGACATGCTTCTGTGGGCTGAGCAAAAAAGATAGTACCAACCAAAGACATAATTTCAACTGTTCTAATTAAGCTCTCTAAGAGTATACTAGGAAGATAATGATTTCCTGACTACAAATACAGCAAGAACATCACAGGCTATTCTCCCTCTCTCACTCGCGCTCTGTCAATTCCTATATCCTCCTTTTATAGAGTTTATTATGACAATCAATTTAGTAAGTATTCTTTTATGAGAATATTGCCTATACTTGCAGACTATTTGACAATATATTAATGTTTGAGATCCCAGAAGAGAGACTCGGATTCAGCCATCCAAGAAGAAATGACTTGACTATTGTAAAAGGAGCCACATTTTTTTTAAAGTGGAATATTATTCCATGCGAATATAACCCAAGTAATATTTAAGATTCTTAGTTTTAAAAAACACTTTAAAACCAACAGAATATTTCCTGGTAAGGCAAAATAAGAACACAGATTATATCTGAAGTAATGGTGATAATTGCCCGTTGAGAAAGTCTGTCCAGAACTAAAGAGAATGAAGTCAGGCTCTTATCAGTCATAAATTTGGAGCAATAGTTACAATGCACCAACTTCTATATTATATATTATATCTTGTTTTTACTGGTTTTATTTCAATGCAGAAAGCAGCTCACAAGTATTCCAACCAGAAATATAGACTCAATATTGCAAGAGAATAAGGCAGTGAATTATTTCACAGAAGCAATTACATCAATATCACTGTATTCTCTTTAATAACTTTGTAACAGTTGTTTTTCACTTTATACTGCACTTGCACATTCTATGATGTTTAAAGACTAGATATATTCCTGACCACTGAATTTTTTAACAAGTATCTATTCTAAAAAAATATTTATTTTAGAAAATATCTATTTCTGAATGGAACAAAAGTTTTAAAATGATGTCTATGTTTTCCTCATTTTCCATAACTTGGGAACAATGCACTAGCCTATAATCTCATATTGGTAGGAACTTTCTCAGTTTAATATGTTGATGCTTCCTTAGTACCTAGAATGGTACCTGACACTCAGTATGCACTCAACCCATAATCAATGTGGGCCAGCATTGTGGCACAGTGGGTTAAATCATCACTTAAAATAACAATAATCTATACAGAGTGCCATTTTCTGTCTGAGCTGCACTGCCTCTGATCCAGCTCCCTGAAAATGTATATTTCAAAGCAGCAAAAGGTGGCCCAAGTGGTTGGGCACCTGCCATCCATTTGGGAGACCTGGATAAAGTTCCAGGCTCCTGGTTTCAGCTTAGACCAGCCCTAGCCTTTGAGGCCATTTGAAGAGTGAACCAGTAGACTAAAGTGCTCTTTTCTTCTCTCTCTCCCCACCCCCCGACACTCTGCATTTCAAATAAACAAAACTAATCTTAAAAAATAAAAATCTTTTAAATAATAATAATCAGTTGAAAGTTGAATAAAAATCCTTATCAGAAACATAGGATAATTTCCCCAAGTCATCTTATGCATAGTAAGCAAGTCAGTGATTTATTATATTTAGGAGTGTCTTTCTGAATAAAAATAAAGACATATCTGCCTAATACCTTGAGGTTCTGCTGTCACAAATCTGAATGACCATGTCACATAGGTACTAATTCTTAAAATTCCAAGACCATTAGATAAATTGCTGCAATGTTATATTCTCTTTGCCAACACAGAGAGTAACGAGGCTTCTCTCCATAGAATACTGTATCTGGGCTCATTTAGAAGCAAGTAGCAGAATCCATATCAACAGGCTTATGGGAACTAAGGATTTTTGCTGTGCAGTGTTAGAGGCAACTTAGAGCAAACAAGGGCAGAATAACTAACCAGGCACAATCAGTTTCTGGAACTAGAGTTTCTGTCTCTGAAAACACACAGATTACTAGTCTGTTGTCCTTGTGCATCTCTTCAGCCAAGTGCACTCAGGGCCAATAAGTGTGCTGTAAATATTCTTGGATGAACAACTAAATTGGATATCCCTGACTTTCCACATTATAGAAGAAGAGTGGCTGTATTAATTGCCTTTTTATGAAAGTACTGTTGACTCACTAACTTTTAACTTGGCATCACAACTTAAGATTCTTCAGAAAATAATCTGGCTCACTCAACTTGACAATGGATTGACTACCTTTAGGATAGGGTTCATCTGTTGTCTAATCAGTTCTTACTTGGGACTGGGGTTACATGGTCCTATCTCATTAATAGGGGGACATATTCTCATAAAAGGGGGCATTGCCCAAGCAGATGTTCTAAAACATATCTGTTAAAATGACTCTACTAATGTGTATGCAAAGATGACTATGATAGATAATTCTTTTCCATAGCCCCTTTGTAATGTGGCTTTGCTCTTCCTCCCATCAAGAATGACAATCCAATTCCTGCTCTTTGCATCTAGGCTGGATTTATGACTTAGCTTTGAGGAACACAGTGGGGTGAAGTGATTATGTGAAAGTTCCTAATCAAAAATATCAAGAGGTCTGAGAATGCTGCCATCATTGTTTGAAGAACCATTCACCTGCTCTTGGATGCAGAGGATCTTGTCATGAGCCAGCATCCATCACCAGATATGAGAGTGCAATTGCATTAGACCTCTCAGTCCTTATTGAGCCATCAGATAACTGCTGCCATGTAGTGACCCCACATGAGACCATCCTAAGTTCTTTGAGCAAACAGAATAGTTTGTGTTTTAAGCCTTTACATTTTGGGGTGGTTTGTTATGCAGCAATGAATAATTGATGCAAATTTTCATGAATTTTAATAACTTAATTATTCCTCATCTGGTCTAGAGATAGGAAAAGTTGAATCCTGAATTGATACTAGAGTATATTTGTAAACTGACTACCTATCAAGGCCAGCTTGATTAAAAACACATGCACAGAAAATTCTGCCTTGTAAAATTATCTGTGTAACTTTAGTAGAGAAAGACTTAGGGTTTTATCCTGTTTCCTATGCTGATTAGCTATTCTGAAACTTAAGTTCCCTGAACCTCAGTTTAATTATCTGCTAAATGGGAATGATAGTAAGTATAAGGCAGGCACTGTGAATATCATGTATTATACACTAGGCACAATCATTGCTGTGGAAATTTCTTGAATGTTAAATGAGAAATTTTATATATAATTTCTATAAAATAATGTAGTACAGTGTAAATGTTTAATATAGGCCCAAATTCTATTTTTTAAAATACAATATAAACTTCAATTTGTCTCTTAAATAATTCTAGGGGTTATTGAGTAGGTGGGAAAGTTTTGGGGACACAGATGTGCAAAGAGCTTTTAAACCAAGAAAACACATTTATGTGGGTCTTTCTACAGTCCCCACCTCAACCCTAGAAGATAAATGAGCTTTGCCACCCTATCCTGGGTATCCATCAGCAAACAAAAGTGATATCCCAGCTGTCCTTCAGAAAAATAAGCCAACACATCATGTAGTACAACAGTCTCCTGAACTCTGTAGTGGGGAACTCTACCTAAATAATAAGCTCTTTGAAAATGGGGCTTGGTCATGAAGTTTGGGAAATGCTATACTATAATGTCTCCGGGAGATTAGTAATTTACATTAGTATGTGAAGGCCTTAAGAATTCCTACAGCTAAAAACTCCCAAACAGCAAGAAGAGCAGCCCTTTTCTAGAAAGATTTTTTTCTTTAAATTTTAAACATTAATTCACTTTCCCCATGCAATGTCATGTAACACACTCAAACCCTTTGGGGTATCTCCTATGCCTTATGTCTTCTGTGTGTAAGTACCCTGAATGTACAGAAAGGCTGTGGAATCCCTTTGCCTCCATGCTCCCCAACTCACAGAAGCGAAAACTCACAGAGCAGCAATTCCACTTGGCCAAGTGCAGAGTGATGTCTTGATCAGCCTCATCTATCTCTGTTAACAACCTAAGCAAGCTGCCATGGTTAATTTATTACAAACAGGGCACAAAGGGAAATCACAGGCCTTCCTCACAGTCTGAATGTTTGCATAAACCTTGAATCTCCCAACAGAGACGTTTTCTTTGACACAGCTGGGTTTTCCTGGGCAGTCAGACATGACAAAGGCAGCTAACCCACTAAGGGAAGAGTAAGCTTAGGAAAGATGATGTCAGTCTTAGGGAGCATTTGAGAGGGAGTATTGCTTGGTGGTTAATACCAAGTCAAGGACACCTTGGTTTGCATGCTAGTTCCCCATGAGCTTGGGAACTTCTCCTGCTAAGTCTAACCTCTATTTCCTCTTGAGTGAAATGATGATTATAAAAATCTCTACCCCATGTAATCACTGAGAATGCATACACATATGCAAAATGCAAAATACAGTGTTAAGTCCATAAACTAAATAATAATTATTGCTGTTTTAGTAATGTTATTACTGCAAACAGTTTAAAACTTACTCAGTCACTCAAAAAAAAAAAAAAATGTGTGCTTCCTACATGCCTAACACAGTGTTAGATCCTAGAGATACAGACAAAAGTAGTATGCTCTAGCCCTGTTGGAAGAGCTAACTTTATATTAAAACAGACAAGCCAACTTAGAATGACCACAGCTAGTTACAGGTGCTGTGACAAAGGAAAGCTAACAAATGGAGCCCAGGAAGCTTTAGACAGGGAGAGATAGGTTTCAAGAATGTGTGACTCTCACCTGAGTCTTGGAGGATTAAATAATTTCAGTATCTAGAAGGGAGCTGCCCACAATGCTTCACATCCAATAGACTATAGAAGACACAATAGGAGTTAAGTAAATGAGGAAAGGCTTCAGCTAACTCAGGAAGACACCCAGCTTGTGGGAATGCATAAGGTCAAGAAGAGCATCGCTGAAGGCTGCCTAATGATTTTTCATGGCCAGGGCAGAAGGAGGATGAGACAGAGCAGACAGAGGGTCTCAATTAGATAGGGACTTTTATCTTGTACAGAAGGGCCTGGAAACTTATTTTTTAAAAGGTAATGGGGGCCAGCGCCGCGGCTCACTAGGCTAATCCTCCACCTTCAGCGCTGGCACCCTGGGTTCTAGTCCCAGTTGGAGTGCCGGATTCTGTCCCAGTTGCCCCTCTTCCAGGCCAGCTCTCTGCTGTGGCCCGGTAAGGCAGTGGAGAATGGCCCAAGTGCTTGGGCCCTGAGCCCACATGGGAGACCAGGAGGAAGCACCTGGCTCCTGGCTTTGGATTGGTGCAGTGCACTGGCCATAGCGGCCATTTCGGGGGTGAACCAATGGAAGGAAGACCTTTCTTTCTGTCTCTCTCTCTCATTGTCTAACTCTGCCTGTCAAAAAAAAGGTAATGGGGGGGGCTGTCACTGTGGCATAGTGAGTAAAGCCACCACCTGCAGTGCTAAGCATCCTATGTGGGCACCGGTTCAAGTCCTGGCTGCTCCACTTCTGATCCAGCTCTCTGCCATGGCCTGGGAAAGCAGTGAAAGATGGTTCAAGTCCTTGGGCCTCTGCATCCATGTGGAAGACCTGGAGAAGGCTCCTGGCTCCTGGCTCTTGCTTCCTGGCTTCAGATTGATGCAGCGCAGGCCATTGCGGTCATTTGGGGAGTGAACCAGTGGATGGAAAACCCCCCTTTCTCTCTCTCTGCCTCTCCTTCTCTCTGTGTGTAACTCTGACTTTCAAATAAATAAATAAATCTTAAAAAAAGGTAATGGAAATTATTAAAGGATTTTAATCAAGAGCAGAGCTGTATATATATTTTCCTTTTGTGAGAGCTTTTAAGTAACTGTGTAGTGCTTAGATTTTGGAGTGGCGTGAGACTGAGCCATGCCTACCTAGAGGAAATCTGCCCCAACCCAAGCAGCCTTCCCTGCATCAGAGCCATACTAAATCTCTCCTAGCCAGATGTCACATGGCTCCCAGAGCCCAATCCCACAGTCATGTGTATATTCCTCTGCTCTTCCATGCAATTCCAAGCACCAAGAAGGACCACTTTAATGCTCACAATGATAACCATCTGGCTATTTCCAAATAACAAATCTAGATACATTATTTATACAAGAGCTAGACAGAGTACAGGCTATTTCTAAACTTTACCTCTTAGAAAATTTTTATGGATTTTCTCTCTCAGTTTTGTCATTTACAAAATTGGGTTAATGGCATTTCATAGTGTTGTGACACAAATTCTAAACCATATGGTGTTGGGGATGCATCCCATGTTGAAGTGCCTGAAGTCAACTCTCAGCTCTGACTCCTGACTCTAGCTTCCTACAATGCAGATACACAGCGGCAGCAGAGGTGGCTCAATTAACAGGGTTCCTGGTACTCATTTGGAATTCTTGGATTGAATTCCCAGCTTCCAGGTTCAACCCTGACTCAGCCCTAGCCAATAAAACCATTTGGGAAATGAATAAGTGTGTGTTTGTGTGTCTGTGTGTGTAACTGCCTCTTGAATCAATGAATTATACATGCATAAATAACAATAAATATAAAAACCCTTAACAATTATGCATACTATTTAGTAGATGATATCCTTTGCCTGAATTATACATATTATTGTTCCTACATAACAGATAATTAAACTGAGGTTCAGGGAGCTTAAGTATCAGAATAGCTAATAAGCATAGAAATCAGAATGCAAACATGTCTCCTGCTCTTAAAGTGCCAAGATATTTATAGATGATTCATTAATCAATATTTTCCAGGCACTGATTTGTGTAGACAACCACTGGGAGTTTGCTCTGCCCTCATGGAATTTCAAATTTATGGTAGGGATGCTTATAGAAACTCTGGTTATTATGGTAATAAAGACTGAAATCACAAAGCCCTTAAAATATTAGAGGAACCTGATTATTCTGCTTTTGATTTTCCACTCACCTTTGTCTTATTTTTATGTAAATGTGTAAGTAACATACATATATGCAAACATACACACATACAAGGGCCTTCAAAAAGTCCATGGAAAATGTGTATTATGAAAAACTATACATGGATTTCAGGTGTTTTGCACCAAAATAAACTTATCTTTTAATTCTATTTTTTTACAAACTAAAATAGCCTCTTATATTGTGGCTGTTACATAAGTTCACAGAGCCAGACATGAAGAAATTAGCCAAAACTAAGCAAAAGCGTGTGACAACTGGGGCCTTGTTAGTGTCTATGGTACTTGACTTCTGATCTGCTTCTGCCTTAGAGGATGACTCTCCTCTGTCCCATGATGCTTCCTGAACACCAATATTTCTTGTTCTATCTGGGTCTTCCAACACAAGTGCCAAGTATACTACTTGTGTTCTTGGCTCCTGGCATATGGTTCCAGCTGGCTACTCTAGCTCCTGGCAGGGGTGAGTGCAGACGTGACTTCTGGCAATACCTTTCCCCTTAGTTCTCAGGCAGCTGTTCTGCTCATCTGCCTAAGATCCTGCCTACTCTTAGTGCCCTTGCCTGCTTATCCATATGCTCCAAGGGCTCCCTGCCCAATTCCTGGACCAAACCTTACCAAAACATGGAGGGTGTTTGCAGCCTCTGACCCACTGTCTGGTAAGGTCTAAAATTTGTCAGGTCTGAGTCAGGTGTACCAGGGAACCATTAAACTGTCCTCACCCATCTGTTCATATTCTCTGTGTCCCATCTGTATTCTGGATCTTTGAACCTTCCTTCCTGATTTAACTTCACTCCCACACTGACACTGTGAACACAAACCACCGTTACTACCTTCCTGTATCCTCGCACCTTTCCTGTGGTTCCCACTCTGTGATCAACATGAATAAAAATATTGTCTGGTATTGTCAGCTCCACTATGAGGTGCTTGATATATGTTATCATATTTAAGATTCACCAGTTATATGAGGTAATTATGATTTTCCCTATAAGGTTTAAAGAGATTAACTTGTCCCACAGCACAGAGGTAGTCAGAGATCAGAGGAGATTAGAACTCAAGTCTTGTGGAACTGGTGCTGCGACACAGTGGGTAAAACTATCACCTGGCATGCTGACATGCCATATGGGCACCAGTTCATGTTTTGGCTGTTCCATATCCAATCCAGCTCCCTGCTAATGGTCTAGGAAAAACAGTCTGGGATGATCAAAGTGTTTGGCCCCCTCTCATCTACTTGGGAGACCCAGCTGAAGCTTCTGGCTCCTGGCTTTGGCCTGGCCCAGTGTCGGCCATTGTGGTCATCTAGGGAGTAAACCAGTGGATGGAAGGTCTCTTTCTGTCTCTACCTCTCTAACTTTGGATTTCAAATAAATAAGTAAATCTTTAAACAAACAAACAAAAAACTCAAGAATGTAAACTCCAAAATGTAAATCCCTTTTCATTCTGCCTAACTCTCCACTGGCTAAGGTAAATGTGTCTGAATTGTGAAAACTCACATTGATAAAGCTGCCATCCATCCGACTCTACACATATTTCCCACCAGGTAGAAGCATCTTTGGCTTGAGGTAGGTTCTCTTCCTCAGGCTCCTGTGGGAGTGAAATTAGACTTGCTGTCCTTCTTCCTCAGGGATTAACCCTGTAGCTGATCTAGTCCCCTGCCCCACAGGTCTAGTCTTTCCTCTAACTTTAGCTCTGTCCCATGCTGTCTACCACTAAGTGCTATGTATGTCCCATAGCAGAACTCTGACCTGGTCTGCAATCTAGCGGATGGGGCTTGTCATTTTATGTGTGGCCTAACACCATAGAAAAGAGTAACAGAAGTCATCTTCCAGAAAAACAGTGGGCTGGAGAAACAAAACAGTCCATAGAATGAAGCATCTGACCTCAAATGGCAGAGCAGAGATGAAAGAATGGGATAAAGGTCAAGAATCCACTGCAGGGAAGTCAAGGTTGAGACTGCAAGTTGAGAGAGACACACAAGACACAAAGCAGAATCTTCTGTGGCATAAGTAGAATTTTATAGGAAACTTATGATCTAGCCTTTTGGTGATACAGGAGCCAATCTATAAAGTACACTCCATTTGCCTGCTGAAATACCACAAAATACAAAGTGCCAGAGGCCAAAGAGGATGGCTTCCTTTAAGTAAAACAAATTTAACTCTAGAGGGTCAGAGCTGAAGGAATGTGCAAATCTTACACAGCCCTGTGGTCCAGGGTTGCTGTGTTGTTTGGTGCTAGGCTCCATCTCTTGACAAGCAATTGCATCTCACTGAGCAGCCCATAGCACCGGCCAGCCTGCTGCTGTCTCCCCAAAGAACAGGTGCATTCCTTGTAAGGACAGACACAGTGTACGATTAGTACTGTTCCAGTAAAACATAGAAATTATGCCATGAAAACTTAATTGCCACTTTATTCGGTAATCAGCATTAACATAGAGAATAAAGCTACAGCAGATTGTATAGCAGTCAGGACTTAGCCAGAAGAAGTTTCTGGAAAACTAGAAAATTCAGACTTTTGTAAATTGATCCTTACTGAGTCATTTCAGGCCTTTTCAAGGTATTTGTGAGAAAAAAGCCATCCTACTGGGCTTGACCAATCTAAAGTATGTGGAGCCCACCAACTCCTTTGTCCTCATCAGACTGAATTAAACTCAGTCAAGCTGATTCTACCGACTCTTGATAATTACATGTCTGGTGTGGCTACCACTGATTTAAATAAGACATAGCCTATGTCTTCAATGTGTTTGTGGTATATTATTATGAAAAAATATAGTTATAATTAGGGCATCATATAATCAGGAGAAAGAATAGGCTTGGTTTGATTCCTAACTCCAGACTTACTGATTTAGCCTTGGGCAAGTTACTTAATTTTTCTGAGTTTGGCTTTTCTAATCTTTAGAATGAGGATAAATAGAAATCCTAGAAAGGTTAATGAGAGTATTAAATATAATCATATATGGTCTATCACAGAGCTTATTATAGATTAGGTGCTTGTGCAAGGGTTTTTTTCCCAAAGTGTAAGACAAAACAAACAAAAAGGCATGCCATAAGGAAAGCTCAAGTAAAACGCTACTTGAGATTAGGAGATACAGAAATGGTATTGCTTTACAAAGAGAAGAGGTTATATTTGCTGTGGGCCTAGATAGACAAGCAGACATTTTATAAGGGAGAGATTTTGAAAACCATAGTACATGCTTAAAAAGTAGCAACTGAATGACTGTATTAAAGTATGAAGACAGATGTTTATATTTCAAGCAGAGGAAACTAGTTACCAAGGCACAAAGTGTGACCATGTGGGATTTGTTAAGCAAATAGAAAAAGGATTCATTTGTGGGGGAAACAAACAATTTAAGAGAAAGTACAGGAAGTCAGAAAAGCCAGATTGGGCACACACAGTGGTGAACGTGAATGCCAACCTGAGTTGCTGACTAATTAATAGCAGAGACAGTGCAAGAGCCATCAGAAATTTCCAAGCAACTAAAAAAGCACATTTGGAAGTCGACTTGGTGTGGAGAAGAGGCAGGGATATTGGTAGGAATCTATTTTAGAGTTCAGGAAGGAGATAAAGAGGTGAGGACTAAAGTAGGGAGCTAACAGTTAAGTTAAATAAGATTAGCCAAATGTGAGAAACACTGAGCTAGCCATGACAGCAAGCAGGAAGGAGTTGGAATTGTAGAGCAAGGTCTACTCTGCTTAACCCTACTACAGGTATCCTAATTGGTGAACAGAAGAAAATAGCAATAACTCAATTGCCATACAATGGTGATAGAATCACAGTATGTGAGAGACATAGAGAACAAAAGAACATTATTATGAAGAAATTATAGAAATTAGAGACAAAGCCAGAAGGAGAGCCCTACTGGCCTGTAGAGTTTAGTAATTTTGTAGCCAGATCAAACTATCCCCCACTGGCTTGTTCATAGCCAGGTTGGCCAAACCTTATTTGGCAAATTGTAGCATTACCTGCAAATGTGCATTTGAAGAGCTTGAATTCAATTCTTTGTGATCTTCAACTCCTAGAAATCGTGTCTCTAATCCCTGAGAATTTTCCCCTATTGCTTATAATCCTTCTCCATTCAATCAATCCAGATGCATAGAAAGCTCCTTCTAGCTAGGACAGAGGGGCCCACCAATCAAGTTCCATCTGTTGTCTCCAAAGTAGAATGTTCAAGTGAACATTCTAGGAATGGGAAGTGAATATTATAACTTTTATTTTTAATGTAAAAAAATTAAAGCAAAAATGCTAGCATTTGAAATCTAGATTCTGTTCTACTTCTTGCCTAGAGTTTGTATGTAATAGAAGTATGAGCTGGAAAAATAAGACTTCATAGACCAATAGTTTAGCTGTGGTGCCTGCTTTGGGGATGGCATTTGGGATATTGGTATATGTTATAATTTACAGAAAATAGTGTACAGAGTCTATGATCTGATATTAGACAAATGAATGCTCACAAAATACACTTGTAACTTATAATGATCCCCTCTAAGGAACTGCACAGAGAATACAGTATCAATAATTATGTAGTATCTAACCACAAGAAACTAACACAACTAAGGCCTCTCCTAATTCTGCAATAAAGTTTTCATTAGCCACTCCAAAACTGAGGAAGAAGTTTGGCCTGGCAGCTAAGATTCTGGTTGAGACATCTCTAACACACATTAGAGTGCTTGTGAGTTCAATTCCTGTCTCTGCTCCTGATTCCAGCTTCTTGTTAATGCACACCCTGGGAAACACCAGTGATGCCTCAAGTGCTTGGAATTCTGTCACCCATGTAGAAAACCTGGATTGAACTCCTGGCTACTGGTTACACTTTGACCCAATTCCAGCCATTCAGAGCATTTGGGTAGTGAACCAAATGATGACAGCAGTAGTGTGCATTATCTCTCTCTCTCTCTCTTCCTCTCCCCTCAGAGAAACAAGTAAATAAAAATTTTACTTACATTCAGAAGAATGATGGTCAAATCAGATCTGAAAATTTGGTTAAAATTATTAAGAAAATTCTTTGAACCCATTATATTTAGCTGTTAATATTTTTCCTAGGTATATACCATGCATATATTTTATAAGTGCATTTATATTGTGTATACCTGCTCATTTTCATGAAGTATGGCTTATGCTTACATTTGTTTCACTGAAAGAGATATTGTCCAAAAGTCTTAGAGATCATAGCTATCACTGATTTCCCAAACTTGAGGCCCTGTAATTATTTTTAGATACTGACTGAATTTTTTGAGAAAAAACTGTTGGGTGGGGGGGAACTGTGTGGGAAAGACCTGATGTGCGTGGACAAAAGTAGAAAGCACATTATTATTAATAAGAGCAGGGAGAAACATAGAGGGGAGCTGGAAGCACCAAAACCAAGTCTCTGGTCACTGATTTGCTAGAGCAGAAATGTCTTAACACATGGCTAGAGGGCTGCCAGCTTTCCCCATGCTTTGATGCTACCAAGGCTGGGAAAGGAGCCATTTCATGGATGCCATTTCATACAGCATCTCATGCTTTTCTTTTCTCCGCCCACCACCCAGAAGCTGTAGCGATGGGCACATTTTTAGAATATTTAAAAATAAATTACAGTTAGTGGTGTAATACATAAGCCAGAGAAATGCTGGGCAAGTGTGTACTTCAAGTTGTGCAGACCAAGCCTGCTGAATATAAAAATAGATGACATATCCCTGTGGGCCAAGTGGGGCTTTAGAAACTGGTAGTTTCTGTATGTCCTAGTCATGGCTAATTGTTGAATTAGAATATCTGTCAAGAATGGGGATACTTTGTGTAAAACACAGAGCAGAGGAAATTAGTTCTTCTCTAAGGCAGTATAAGGCACACCACATGTTAATATCCCCTATTCTGGCTATTGTTGACAAACAGAAACCCTGCTGGGAGCTCTATGATCACTGTTAATTAGAAAGTAAATAAGGATTTTGCAGACTTTTTGCATATTCCCTACTTGAAAGTGTCCAATCCACCATCAAAAAACTGGACAAGATGTCATGTAACAAGGTGCCTCTTTCTGACACAGTTTTCAGGCACTTATTTTAAAGATTTATTCATTTGTTTGAAAGGCAGAGCTACACAGAGGCAGAGAGAAACAGAGACAGAGACAGAGAGACAGAGAGATGTCTTCCATCCATTGGTTCACTGCCCAAATGGCTACAACAGCTGGAGCTGGGCCAATCTGAAGCCAGATCTTTGAGATGCCTTGATAGCTCGTTAATGTGGTACCTTTCCAATTTCTTGATGTAGGCCCAATTGCTATAAACTTTTCTTTTAACACTGCTTTTGCTGTATCTCATAAATTTTGATATGTTGTATTTTGCCTTCAATTGTTTCCAGAAATTTTTTGATTCCTGTTGATTTCTTCTATGACCAACTATTCATTCAGGAGCATGTTGTTTAGTCTCCATGTATTTGCATATGCTCTAGAGATTCCTGAGTTGCTGATTTCCAGCTTCATTACACTGTGGTCTTGGAAGATGCATAGTATGATTTCAATTTTTTTTGAATTTGCTGAGACTTGTTTTATGGCCTAGCATGTGGTCAATCCTCGAGAAAGTTCCATGCACTGCTGAGAAGAATGTGTATTCTGCAACTGTAGGATGAAAATTCTGTAGATATCTGTTAGGTCCATTTGGTCTAGAGTGTCAATTAAATCTGCTGTTTCCTTTCTGATTTTCTGTCTGGTTGATTGACCATTGCTGAAAGAGGGGTATTGAAGTCTCTCATTATTATTGTGTTGAAGTCTATGTCTCCCTTTAGATCCCTTAACATTTCTATTAAATAGACAGGTGCCCTGTAATTAGATGCATATATGTTTATAATAGTTACATCTTCCTGGTGAATTGATCCCTTAGTCATTACATAGTGCCCTTCTTTGTCTATTTTAACAGTTTTTGTCTGATATTAGGATGGCTATACCAGCTCTTTTTTGGTTTCTGTTAGCATGGACTATCTTTGTCTATCCTTTCACTTCCAGTCTGCATGCATCTTTGTTGATGCAATTTGTTTCTTGTAGGCAACAAATAGATGGGTTTTGTTTTTAATCCATTCACCAGTCTGTGTCTTTTAACTGGAGAGTTAAGGCCATTTACATTCCAGGTGACTATTGATAAGTAATGACTCTGCCATTCCATTTTTCCATAAATATTTCTATTTTTCATTTTAGATTTCCTTTGTACTTTTACTGAGAGATTTTTTTTTCCTTTACCTTCTTTAGTAGTGATGACCATGTTTCTATGTTTCCATGTGCAGCACACCTTTAAAAATCTTTTGCAGGGCTGGACAGGTGATGACAAATTCTTTCAATTTCTGTTTGTTATGGAACTTCTTTACTTCACCTTCATTCATAAATGAGAGCTTTGCAGGGTACTGTATTTTGGATTGACAGTTTTTTTTTTCCCTCTTGAGACTTGGAATATATATCACTATTCTCTCCTAGACTGTAGTGTTTCTGATTAGAAGTCCACTATGAGTCTAATTGGAGATCCTCTGAGAGTAATCTGGTATTTCTCACATGCACATCTCAGAATCTTTTCTTTATGTGTTACTGTGGGGAGTTTGATTACAATGTGTCATGGTGAAGATCTTTTCTGGTCACCACTACTAGCAGTTATATGTGCTTCCTGTACTTGGATGTCTCAATCTTTCTCTAAATTAGGGAAGTTTTCTGCAATTAACTCACTAAAGAAGCCTTCTAATCCTTTCTCTCTTTCCACACCTTCAGGAACTCTTAGAACCTGTATGTTGGCTCGTTTGATAATATCCTGTAGATTACCAACAGTGTTTTTTAGTTTTCTAATTTCTTCTTGTTTTTTGTCTGTATAATTTTTTGTGCTTTGTCTTCTAAATCAGATATTCTTTCTTCTGCAACACAAATTCTGTTGTTAGGGCTTTCCACCACATTTTTCTAAAATTTGTTCTATTGAATTCTTCATTTCCAAGATTTCATTTTAAGATCTCAGTTTGTGGGAGAAATTTTCTTTCATGTCTTGTAAAAATTTCATTAGTCCATGCATTTGCTTCTGATTACTTCTATGCAATCTTATGATCAATTTTTTGCATTCCATTTCTGGCATTTCTTCAATCTCATCATCTCGACAAACTAATATTGAAGTGTTTTGTTCTTTTGGGAGCATCATGTTGTCTTCCTTATTCTTGTTTCTTGAATTGATATGTTTGTTTTTCGGCATTTGTGGAGACACTCATTAGTTTCTTTTTTTTTTTTTTTTTTTCCTGTGGCGGCTTTTAAATTTGTACTATGCCTCTGCACATTAGTGGAATATTTGCTTTCAGTGAATACCTAGAGGTGTATGTTGGCTGTGGCCAGGGAGCTCTGCTCAGTTCTCCAAGGGGAAGGGTGTGTCTAAGGTGACACACCCAGGTTTGGCATGGTAAATCTCATCTCTCTCTATATATTTTTTAATCTGAGGGGACGTTTATTCTGCTTAGCAGAGCTCCTCTCCTCAAAGGAGACCAGTGCCTGAGTGCTATCCCCAGTTGGTATAATATTCATCTGCTTGGCCCCAAACACCACACAAAGGATCCATGCAGTCCTCAGTGAAAACTCAGATTCCCCAGCAATGTCTCTCACTAGGCAACCAGGGATGCCTAAGCATGTGGAGCCTTGCACAATGACTGCCCAAAGTCCCAGCCACACCATGAGCCTTCCCATACAGCCTTTTTCATAGCTCTGGCACACAAGCCTCCCACAGTCACAAGCACCCAGCCCCTGGTCAGTTCTGCCCATGAGACTCAGGAGTTCATACTCAGCTGGTTGCTGGGCACAGACATGAGCTGGCACAGCTACATATGTTCAAAATGGTGCCCACTCTTTATAGGCTTGTTACAGAACACCATTGCAGGGTAATTGGGTAGAGAGAAACATGCCCCTCCTTTTTTTTCTCTCTTCTAGTTTGGCAGGTACACTATCACTGTAGAGCACCAAGTTGTATTCCCTCTAGGCTCTTACTGCAGCTTTACTGCCAGTGGATAGGGCTGCTGCAGTCTGGTCTCACCTCACTCTCCAACGCTGGTGTGGAGGTGCTCCCTAATTTTGTCTTGTCTTGGGAAGCATGAGTTCTATTTACTGCTTAACTCCATTGAGTCAGAAGTGTTGTACGTGACTGTGAGCATGTCTCATACCCTTTCTGGGTCTTTTTTCCATTGATACAATGAAATGATTCAGCTAAACTAATGGTTCCACACTGAGATCTTTAGAACACTGGAGCTTCCTCAAGGCTGTTTTGGGTGAGGTGCCTTATCTCTGAAATTTCTGAATGAACAGGGAACAGACTCTCACCCTGACTTCAATAAGTTCAATTATCCCTTTAATCTATGATCTATGAGGGTACTTAAAAGATTTGTGGAAAATTAATTAAAAGATAAGCTTATTCTGATAAAAAAGTTGGTATCCAAATATTAAAATACAAGGAGTTTCTTAAAAAGTTCAAGAAAAAAATGTGCATTATGAGAAAACTATGTATAGATTTCAAAGTGTTTTTTTTTTTTCAGCCAAATAAATTTCTCTTTTATTTCAGTTTTCCACCAACCTTTTGAAGTACCCTTGTATTGGGATTCACTATTCAACTGGGAGAGGGAAGGATTTGGCAGATAAAATATTTAGTAGATCCTAGAAGTCCCTGCACAGATTTGCTATGACAGATCAAAGACGTGGCATCAAAATCTGGGCCACCCAGCTTATCTCATGTGTGACCAGACAAGAGGGACAGCATCTCTAGTCACATCAGCCTATTTACAATCCTCTGCCCTGAATCTCCCTCTATTATCTCTGTTGCAAACTCTTCCCCTACACCTTTATCCTGTCTGTTATCCTTTTCCTTAAAGGTCCAACTAAATTTTCACATGTTGTAGAAAATGATCCAGGACATCCTATACAATCCCTTTCACATTTGGGAACATGATTCACCAAGCTACAGCATCCATCATTTCCACTCAACTACTTTAGATTATTATCTATAATTAATGTTTCCCTACCAAAAGTGAAAATATCCTGAAGGGAGTGGACAACAATATTCACTGTTATATGCAAATATAGGCTAGCACAATGTTTGGCACATGGCAGTGTTCATGTGATTTTGCTGTTTAGGTAACTGAGTAACCTGAGTAATCAAAGCAAGAGTAGCAAAAAACAAACCAAATCTCTAGAACTTTGTGAGATACTGATCAAACATAACTCTTATAACATTACCCATCTATCCATTTAGAAAAGAATTTATTGATCTTGTATTCACATCAACTCTCTTTTCTTTCAATTTTTAAAAGAATATTTACTTTAGTGATTTGAAAAAGTAGAGTTACAGAGATACAAAAAGAGAGATGGATCTCCTCCATCACCTGGTTCACCCCCCCCCCCCACTCCAGATAGTTGTAATGGCTAGGGATGGACCAGGCTGAAGTCCGGAGCCCAGAAATCCATTCAAGTCTCCCACATGGGTGGCAGGGGACCAAGTACTCTGGTCATCTTCCACTGTTTTCCTAGGCACATTAGCCACTCATATGAGATGCCAGCATGACAGACTTAACTCGCTGTACCACAGCACTGGCCCTCTTCCTTCTTTTCTTCTCATTACCTTTCCAGTCAGCAGATCCTGTCAATGTAAACTTTCCCCTCTATATGTTTATCTATGGAACACTACTACTTCATCTCTACTACTATGGCTCTAGTTGAGGCATTGTGATTAGGGTAGAATTACTCAATTATCCTCCTAACAACTTTGTTTCTCCAGTCTGAATCTCTTCATACACACCTCCAGATTGATCCTTCTCAAATACAACTATGGCCATGCCATCCCTCTGTTTAAAGAGCTTCCATCCCCTATAAATATGGCTCAAACACATTATTGGGTATGTAGCTTAGTCCACTGTGCTGCTCTAACAAAAAGGTTGTAACACAGTTTTGGAGGCTGGGATTTTCCAGGTGAAGGCACTGGTAGATTTGATATTTGTAGATCCATGCATTTTATGGTTCATAGACAGTGTCTTCTTACTGTGTCCTCACAGGGGAGAAGGGGCAAAAGGTCTCACTCAGGTCTCTTTTGAAAGCCACCAACTCCACTCATGAAGGATATGAGTAATCACCTTTCAAAGGATCCACTTTTTCATAGCATCACTTTGGGGACAGAATTTCAACATATGAATTTTGGTGGGGGAGACCCAAGCATTGAGACCATAGCATGATGAAATACACTATACCACATGTGTTTGTCTAATTTTCTAGCCTCATTATTTGACCAACAGTGACTGGCATGTTACACTGAATAATAATAAACTACTTTAACTTCCCAGCACATACTATGCTGTTGGAGGTTCATTCTACTGTCTGTCTAATATGCCCTGACTCTCTCACCCCATTTTGCTTAAATTTAATTCCTTATCCTTTCAGAAGTAACTTTGATTTTCTTTGTTCAGTTAGTGTTTTCTTAACCTCATGGCTTTGTGAGATGGATGGTTTCTTCACCATCATTCTATTATGAGCATAGATCTAGCTAAATGTTTATCAAAACAAAATAAATATAAGCACAAATTCAAATAACAAATATAAGGAAATATATATTTATATTTTATATAAAACACATGTAAAATTATAGATGGAAAATATATAAGAATCCCCATCCAACATCTCCTTTGAGCCTCAAATTTTTTATTATTTTTTTATGATTTTTTAATTTATTTCTTTGACAGGTAGAGTTACAGACAGTGAGAGAGAGACAGAGAGAAAGGTCTTCCTTCCATTGGTTCACTCTCCAAATGGCTGCAATGGCCAGAGCTGCGCCAATCCGAAGCCAGGAGTCAGGTGTTTCCTCCTGGTCTCCTATGTGAGTGCAGGGGCCCAAGTGCTTTGGGCCATCCTCCACTGCTATCCCAGGCCACAGCAGAGAGCTGGACTGGAAGAGGAGCAACTGGGACTAGAACCAGTACCTATATGGGATGCCGGCACCACAGGCAGAGGATTAACCTAGTGCACCACGGCACCGGCCCCAGCCTCAAAATTATCTCTTGAGGTAGTAAAGAGCAGATGATCCTGAATGATAAGAAACTAATGACTTTTATGAAGTAAGAGGCACATAGAAGTTCAAAGTTTATAAGAGATAACCCAAAGACAGTAAATGTTACAAAGCACTGTAACACAGACTGCCCAAAGATTGTTAGCGGCTGTTATCTTTATTGCCCAGGTCTTAGTATCCTACAACCAGTCCACATACCTGCTGAAACTCGGGCAATTGGTTAACAGCTTGCCTGGCTTTGTTTCAGAGAGAAACAACTATTTCTAGTCTTTAGTGGAACCAAAGTATAGCTTAGAATGGACACAAAACCAAATTTACTCTGAGAAGCAAGGGTGGGAGATAGTTTTTTTTTTTTTTTTTTTTTTTTTTTTTTTTTTTTTTTTTTGGACAGGCAGAGTGGACAGTGAGAGAGAGAGACAGAGAGAAAGGTCTTCCTTTTGCCGTTGGTTCACCCTCTAATGGCTGCCGCGGCGGGCGCACCGTGCTGATCCGATGGCAGGAGCCAGGTGCTTCTCCTGGTCTCCCATGGGGTGCAGGGCCCAAGCACCTGGGCCATCCTCCACTGCACTCCCTGGCCACAGCAGAGGGCTGGCCTGGAAGAGGGGCAACCGGGACAGAATCCGGCGCCCCAACCGGGACTAGAACCCAGTGTGCCAGCGCCGCAAGGCGGAGGATTAGCCTAGTGAGCCGCGGCGCCGGCCTGGGAGATAGTTTTTTTAGGGCCACACACTCATATCTTCATTTTCTTATGAGATATTTCTTTCAGTATTCTATTCTGTTGGTCATTGAGTTGGTAGTATAGAAGTGGCTTTTTCCCTGTGTTTCCATTTTTATTCTATAATTATCTTTGAATTGTGTCTGGAAATGAGGAATTTATGGCTTTGCGTTAGGTGTGTGTGTTCCTGAAAAATAATGTGAATCAAATTCTGCTCAATCAAATCCCATTTTAAATATCTGAAAGATGTCCCATGTTTAAAGGACTCCTCTGGGAAATTATTTTATACAGCAAAAATGTTTTCCATTCTTCCTAATCTGTCAGTATATTTGGATTTTCAGATAAATTTCTTAAATGGTGTGTTCTAAATATATATGCTTAAAAACAAATATTGAATGTTGCCTTCTCTATACCAAGCACGTATTGGTGCTGAGCATACAAGCCCTTCACAGAGGTTATGTTCTGCTGGGGGAAGACAGCAAACCACAGATATACAGTAACTTATCAGTTAACTACACATGCACATGTGCTACAAAAGAAGTACAGGTGCTCAAGCAGTTTGTACAAGCAAGCTCTAGTCTAGTTAGTGGTGTCAGGGCAAGCAGGGGGTTGGAGTGCAGGGATATGGAGGTGGTAAGACGAGACTTGAGAAGTGGTGAGATGTAAGCCTGGAATCATAAGTAGGAGTATGATCTTGGATTGGGAAAGATCTCTAATGAAAAGGTGTCCAGACTTTTTGATCAAACCTTCCTACATGAGCAGAGGCAGTCCCTGGCACTTAGCAATGTCTCCAGTTTCCCTTTCTTTTACTTGCAGTGCCTGACTAATGGCAATTCTGGGACATGATCCAATGCAAATCTAACCCTCCCAGATAGTTCTGTTATCTATGTCTTTATCCAAGACCAGCATTCACTGAAAGTGGACCATCAATTGTTATTAATTTCCTCCAACAATAAAGTTGCTCCAAGATGAAAATCTAAAATCTGATGCAAATCAGTAAGCTTATTCTTAAAAGTCTGTCTCTTTTTAAGGACGACTCTCTAGATCTGACAGTATATCTTGAGCTCTAAGTTCATAATTTCATGATGTAAACATCAATTCATAAACTGCCATAAATTTTTTATTTATAAGTTCATTAATGTTATTAGACAAGAGGAGAGAATAAGTAACCTTCATGGAATGATTAATGTGACAGATACTGTCTGCAGCCTACCCAACATCTCTCACCCACCTCACCTTCTTGCTCATGACTGATAGAACTGTAATAGTTTCAGGAAACTGTCTGGGATTCGTTTATCTCATATAGGTCAGCCTCTTTCTTATTTCTGCCCAAATAATGATAGTTCTTTAAACTATATTCTTTGAAGTTCTTACTACTTGGTTCCCCAAGGATCATTAGAGAATATTTATTTTGAGCACATTTTATATATGGTGCAGTGGGACACATAAAGGCAAATAAAAATAATGGTGGTGAATGAAAGGTGGATGCGAAGGTTAGGATGCCTCAGGGGTTGGCCATAGCTTTATACACTGTAGATTGGCTCTGGTTGAATGTATGCATTGGTGCCTTGGTGGCTTAAAATTCATTTTAAAATGCCTAACAATGAGCTTACCATAAAGAGTCATCTGGGAATACAATTTCTCAGTACCCCACTGGAAATTTTGGTTTAGTAGCTCTAAATGTAGATATTATTTTTAACAGGCATTACATAATTTATTATGTGAACATATTTTGGAAATGATGGCTTAAATAATGGCTTAATTGGACATAATGGCTTAAATAATGACTTAAATTATGACAGGGCTTTTGTCTTGCCCTCACTTCATCCATATTCTGATTGGTGCATTAATATATAAATAGCTCTGTACATATAAAGTTATCTTATCTTTCTCTAGAAACATACCAGAAAGGCTGCATAAGGAAAACAAATAGCATTACATGAATGAAAACATTTACAAAACATCAGGGAATCAATAAGGCAAATGTCAACTGGGCAAGCAAATTTACGAATTACCCAACATTCCTAATAAACAGATGATCCCTGGACACTACCACTGGCAAAAGGGCTGCACATATCTTGCCCTCCCCAAGCTCGTAAGAATAATTGTATGCAACCTTTTCTCTGGTAGACAGCTGTGTTTCTCTCTTACTTGAGTTTTCTCTATGAAAACACTATTCCAGAATCACTGCTATACAAAAGAAATTTCACCTTGGCAACCAGAAGGACTATGAGCTGTTACTGGAACTGCAAAGAAACCCCACTGCAGCAAAACCCATCACAACTGCCAGATCCTTGACCTCCCCTTGCGTGCTAGTTCCACTGTGGCCAGTTCCACTTGGCAGTAGAATCTTTGCTGGAAATAAATGATCCCAAGCAATTCCAATGGATAAATAAAAGCATAGTACCTTTGTTTGAAGCAATGGATGCCGTACCTCTTTCCTTCAAGAGAGCTACATAGATGATACAGTTTTAACAATTATTCCCTTGGGGCCGGCACTGTGGCACAGTGGGTTAACACCCTGGCCTGAAGTGCCAGCATCCCATATGGGCGCCAGTTCGACTCCTGGCTCTTCCACTTCTGATCCAGCTCTCTGCTATGGCCTGGGATAGCAGTAGAAGATGGCCCAAGTCCTTGGGCCCCTGTACCCACATGGGAGACACGGAAGAAGCTCCTAGCTCCTGGCTCCTGGCTTCAGATTGGTGCAGCTCCAGCCATTGTGGCCATTTGGGGAGTGAACCAGTGGATGGAAGACCTCTCTCTCTGTCTCTACCTCTCTCTGTAACTCTGTCTTTCAAATAAATAAAATAAATCTTAAAAAAATAGAATTATTCCCAGAGGCTGCTGTTATGACACAACAGATTAAGCCATTTGCATCCCAGTTACTCAGCTTCCTATCCAGATTCCTGTGAATGCACTTTGGAAGGCAGCAGAGGATGGCCCCTGCCACCCATATCGGAGCCTGGATGGAGTCCCCGGCTCCTGGATTCAGCCTGACCCAATCTTGGCTGGTTCAGCCATTTTGGGAGTGAACCAGTGTATGGAAGATTTCTCTTTCTCTTTCTCACTCTGCCTTCCAAATAAATAAACATACCATTTTTTTCCAAAAAGAATTATTCTCATTATTTCATGGGCTGAGAACAACTGCAGTTGGCCTATCAGTCCCAATGTGTCTTCATTCCTCTCCTAACAATGCAAAACCATGTATTTGACAACATTGTCACCACCATCCTTAAGTTTTCCACTTATGAGCGTCTTCAGCAAGAATTCATACATACTTCCTAATTCTCTTCTTCCCTTCTCAAGCTTCCAAGCCTGAGTAACAACCTTTCACAGAAATATTCGTTGATCCCCTTAAAAATCCTCACTGTAGTTTCCCATGTCCCTGGACTTTTAACACAGTTTGAACATCTTCATCTGGAGCCTTAATTCCTACCCTTTCCTTGTGTCTTGAATGATGGATCCAAATTTCGCCACGCATCCAAGGCCCTGAATCAATCAATTCCGAAATCAGCAGCTCTTAAAGTGCGAATAGCAGTCAGTATCAGACGCTCAAATGCAACTCTGCAGGCTCTTCCCCAGAATTATGGAATCAGAAGCTCTGGGACAGTGCTGTAGTGCTGCAAGTCCAAACTGAAGTTTGGGAACTCTTCCCTGAGTCACTCTCAACCCATGTCTGTCATATCTCACCAAAAATGCTGTCTCACAGCAGGCGCTGCTGTGCATTAGGCTAATCCTCCGCCTGCGGCGCCAGCACAGCAGGTTCTGGTCCTGGTCGGGGCACCGGATTCTGTCCCGGTTGCCCCTCTTCCAGGCCAGCTCTCTGCTGTGGCCTGGGAGTGCAGTGGAGGATGGCCCAAGTGCTTGGGCCCTGCACCCACATGGGACACCAGGAGAAGCACCTGGCTCCTGCCTTCGGATCAGCGTGGTGCACCGGCTGCAGTGCACTGGCCACGGTGGCCATTGGAGGGTGAACCAATGGCAAAAGGAAGACCTTTCTCTCTGTCTCTCTCTCTCACTGTCCACTCTGCCTGTCAAAAAAAAAAAAAAAAATGCTGCCTCACCACTGTGAGCTGACCCTGTCCCTGTGTTTATTAACACAGATTACAGTCTGCTGCTCACATGTTGGTCTTCCTCCCTGGCCTGCTAGATGACTGAGGATAATAACAGTTTTATTTTCATCCTCATCCTCATGGTTTTCATTGATCCTCATCCTAGTATAGTTCTTGCATATTGCTCAGCAGATAAACACATGTTTGAATAATTTAAATGGACTCATAGCCATTAAAACTCATTATCCTCTTCCATGATATGGAAGTCAATCAACATTTTCAGTTTATAGAATTTTAGTAACAATCAGAGTCAGTGACAAAGTGGATATTTAAAATATCTGATAAGCTAAAACTACCATATAAATGGAGTTATCATTATTCTTCTCTACTATACTCTGAAGGAAAAAAAAAAAACCACAGCACTTCTTTACAACAGGAAAAGGCAATCGGATAAAATGTGAAGTCATGTAGGTCAGACTTCCTATTTTATTCTTCAAATCCTATTTCCTATCCATCAGGTAAGTGAAGAAAGTATGTGGACTCAAATTTCTAGTGGCTTCACTTCCCACAAAAATGGTACGGGTTTTGAGCTCAAATAAAGACCACAACATGGCAATTATGTCTGGATGAGCATGCGGTACGATTTTTGTCCTCAAAGTGAGCCACTGTATAAATGTTTGATGAAAAGAGAGCAGCAAACTAGTCTCTCTTTGCAACACTAAAAACACACACAGTAAGGCTCTAAGTCACAATTTGAGATCAAGGGTAAAGAGAGGCGATGATTCCCAGTAGGGAGAGAAGCTGGAATGTTCTGTCGCATTATGAAGAAAAAGAAGATCCTCATAACGTGACCTTTCTCTGCCTACGGTGCATCCAGATCAACGCGTTCCCAGAGCAGCTCCTCACATCGCCTCTCTCTAAATAGTTCTGCTGTGGATAGCACCTCTGGTGAGATGAGATGATGTGCTGCATTCTCTAATTCAATTCAATTCTCTAAGTATTGATTGAGCATCTAAGATGTGCTCAGCCAAGGCTGACCTGACTTGAAGCTGGAAAAGCTGATTGCCTACATGCTAGACTTCAAGTAGAATGAGAAAGGTTTCTGGGTCCTAAATAGTCCCCAATCTCTTCCCTTAAGCCACCCGTAACATCACTTTGCTTTTCTGACTATACTGCAGCATTCTCTAAGACACAGTGGATCAACACCCGCCTCAGGATGCTGCACAAAACTCCCGTCTCATGGTCTGTTTCGGAAATAATACAGTGCGTACTGTCTTGGAGATTCTAAATGGTCACTTACAGTAAGACTGAAATGCCAGCAGTGCTGAGTTCTGCTTAGCTTTTTTTTTTTTTTTTTTTTTTTTTTTTTTTTTTTTTTTTTTTTTTTTTGACAGGCAGAGTGGATAGTGAGAGAGAGAGAGAGAGAAAGGTCTTCCTTTGCCGTTGGTTCACCCTCCAATGGCCACCACGGCTGGCACGCTGCGGCCAGCACGCCGTGCTGATATGAAGGCAGGAGCCAGGTGCTTCTCCTGGTCTCCCATGAGGTGCAGGGCCCAAGCACTTGGGCCATCCTCCACTGCACTTCCGGGCCACAGCAAAGAGCTGGCCTGGAAGAGGGGCAACCAGGACAGAATCCTGCGCCCCGACCGGGACTAGAACCCGGTGTATTGGCGCCGCTAGGTGGAGGATTAGCCTATTGAGCCGTGGCGCCGGCCCTCTGCTTAGCTTTAATGTGGTTTTCCAGTGTTACCTGACCAGAGAACTCTTTCTGTTTCTTTAATGTTTTTCCTTCCTTTTATTTTTAAGTAATGCTCCATACAATGCACTTCGGAAGGGTCAGGTGAGGAAAATCCAGTTCTGCATCCAGGCAGAACCACATCTTGCTTTTCCCCTCAGATATCTACTAACTTGGAACACTGGAGACGTTACAGAACTTTCAGTGCCAATGCCTTCATCGATAAAGCTGGATGGTAAGGGCCAGTTCATAAAGTTATGAATCTACATAGAGTAAAATAGAAAAGGAAGTAATATGGTGCCCAGTACTAAACAGGAACTCCATAATGACAGTTCTTCCCCCATTCTCTTTTCCTTCCTAGAGTATTCTCACTTATCAGAGCCATTTTAGTTAAAAGACATCCATTTAAAAGGTTGTAATAATCCTGGGAGGTGTAAAAGGGCCTACTTATTTAAGTGACCCTGTCATCCCCTTTTGTTCACCCCCAACAACATTTCTCCTTACCTACTTCAACACTTCAAGGACCTCCTCAAATGTCACTTTCATGAAGCCTCAGCATCCCAGGATTAAGGTGACTTCTCATTTTTCTGAATTCTACTTTTGTACCAAAAGTTGTATACTGAATACTTTTTACCTAATTTTATAATTCTCACTACAAATGCTGCAGATATTTAACTAAATTATGAGCTTATTAAGATATAAAACAATGACTTAGACATTGTCCACCATAGAGTTTGGGACAAAAAATCAATAAATTACTGTTGCATGATTTCAGGCTTACTTAAATTAACTGAGTATACTTGCTGTATTCATATGTCCAAGTCTGTCATAGTGTAGTAATGGGCAAACTACTGGGGGTAGGGGAGCATGCAAGAGCATGAGATGATCAATATCAGATCAGACGACATGAAAAATTATCTAGGCCCATTTAGTGCTGCTGTAACAAAATAATTGAGGCTGGATACTTTTATAAAGAAAATAACTTCATTTATCTCATAGATCTGGAGGTTTAACACCGAGGTATTGGCATCTACTTGGTTCTGGTGATGGCGTCATGGCAGATGGCTTGACACTGTGGGATCACATGCAGAAGAGTGATTCAGTGAAGCTGTCAGGCTTCTGCACATGTTAGACTTGCATTAATTCATTCCAAGAGTGATACTCTCTCACTTAATTAGTTTCCAGTAGGCTCCACATGTTAAAGTTTCCACTATCTTAACACTGCCCCATTGGAAACCAAACCTCCAGCACATGAATCTCTGGGGACAAATTGTATCTAAACCAGAGTACTAGAATAGTTAGTCTTGAGAATTTTGGAGGCATAAATGACTCGAAGTCTTAGACACAGGAATGAGGGTATCTGTTAGATGAAGAGGGACTACAACAGGTAACACATAACGGTGATGGTGTGCGAATCATCTGTTGGAAGCCTTACCCGTATTGGAACCCCAAACCTAGTACACCGTTTAGGTATTTTTCAGGTTGCTTTAAATAAGCATAAGACATAGTTATAGCCTTTGAAGAGCTTACATAGAGTTACATGGAAAGATTCCACAGACACAGTATCAGACAAGCAGTGAACTGTATAGGACAAACACAAGCACATGCTGTGGCACCAGCCACCTGGATTCCATCCTAGCTATGCCATACCTGATTGTGTGATGCTGGACAGTCATTTAATCTTACAGAGTCTCAATTTCCTTATTTGTAAATTGGATACACTCATTTTTTTAGTCCATGTCTACTGCCAAAATGAAGTACCTTTGGGTAATTTTTAGATTTTAGAAATTTATTTATCATTTATCTGAAGGTTGGGAAATTCATTCAAAGCATCAGTAGATTTGGTGTCTGGTAAAACTTACCATCTTCTTCCATGATACCTCACATGATGGCAGGGCAAAAAGGGGATGGACAGGCTCTCAAGACATTTTAAAAGAACAGTATCATCATATAGTATCCATGTTAATGGAGTTCTCATGGCCTCTTGCATCCTGATATCATCATCTTGAGACTGATTTCCAAAATATGAACTTTGGAGAGACACATACATTCAAACCACAGCACATAACCATATCACATATTTCTTATGAGTCTTAAATGAGATGATCCTTATACCATGCTTGGAAAAGTTCTTTCACTATGGTAATCATTCAGCAGATATTCAGTATTATTGCACTTGTATTTTATTATAATTGTGTATTCAATAATCTATCCCATATATTTCTTTGTCTCACTTGCCCATAAGCATCATTAAGTGAAAATTACAGAAACATCCCACATCACTATGGTCTGAGACCTCACTGTCTTGCTTAATAGGAAATACTGCCTTTTCCATAATCTCTTTCCTTGATGATCTTTACCAGAAACCCCTGGGCATGGGGACTATGGGGAGGGATGTGATATCACAATCAAGACTTCTGTTTACAACTCAGTGGACTTTCTGCTCTGATAGCTGCTGCTTCCAGGACCCTCTCTTAACTGCTGACAAGTGCCTACTGTTGGCCCCCTTGCCAGGCTTGTTCAGACTGCTGTCTTCTGTGGCACTTCCACTCCAACAAGCCACAGGTCTCCTCTGCTTTTGGAAAGGAGCAGCTCCTTTGGGCAAGCTCTTGGCAGCAGAACTGTTGAGTGCCTAATGAATGTATTTGTCTCAAACTCTGCTTTCCCCTTCAGAGAGCATCTGGACACTGAGTAGAGAGCTTCAGAGGGCCATCAATTTCACACAGCTGCCTCCAGGCCTTGGTGTTCAAGGCCCAAAGGAGGGAGAGAAGGAGGTGGAGCAGAGAAGAGGTTGTCTATCAGTTATTGTCCCTCACCATCTGTCTCTCATCCTCTTCATGCCTGAGCCCCATCACTGGACAGAATGTTGCTCAGTCTCTCAGGTCTTTGGGATTTTATGTAAACCAAAGATCAGGTGTCTTTCTCAGTGTCTCGAATTCTTCTGACTGTGGGCATGCTGGTCTACCCAGAGCCTACTGATGACACCCATTTGTGCAATAGTCCTCACATGTCTGTGTGTTAGTCTCCAATCTGACTCATGTGCAGAGACTTATCTAAGCCTCCTAGTGTAACTGTTCCACAAATGCACAACATGTCCATTGAGTTTATGACTTGATATCTAGAACCTGTCATAATGGCAGCATGTTGCATGCAAGTGCACAATAAATGTGTGTAAAAGAAGAGTATAAAGAATGAAGGGAAGGAGGAAAGGAAATGCGAGTCATTCTCGGCAAGAGAGGTGTCTTAGTAAGATTTAGAAGGATGACTATTGTTTCATATAAAATGTTATTTTTGCATTTAATCTACATCCTTCTATATTCAAAGAATAAGAAAAAATATGTCCTTGAGTTGAATGATTCTGCAATTCACACTTGCAGGAAAATCTGCTTCAGAATTATCTCCCTGTGACTTATATTATATTAAGCTGCTAAAACCTGTTATATCAATAATGCTGCTAGTCTTAGATGCAAGTATGAATGCAGATACAAAACACAGATTTACCAAGGACAAATTTCAGTCCACAAAATGTAGACTTCCTTTGACAATTCACTCATTCATTCAAAAAACATTTATTGAGCATTGTATTAGGCACTGACATGAATTAAAAGACATGGGTCTTCCCTTAAGTAGCTTTGAATATAAAACTATTAAAAAAGTTATTTAAATGAGAGCATGGATTAGGGAAGTAGAAATATAGGAAAACAAACACCTAAATAGGAATGAATGCAGTGAAGCATGGCTTTATGGAAGAATTTCTCCAGCTGACTATATAGAGTGCTGCTAAACCACTCCCAATAACAATATATATTTATGAATCACTTGCCCTATTCTATATTATGAATTCAGCATTCATTATGTTATAATATATATGAAAATATATAATATATAAAATATATATAAATATATACATATATTTTATATATGTGTGTGTATATATATGTATATGTATATATATAAATTATAGGGTTTCTAACACTAACCAGTAGAAGAAGGTTTTGGTCCCTTTTATAGATTAGGGAAATGGGAACATTATGGAGGATAAGGAAGTTTTCCAAGATGTCACAGTTAGTAGGTAGCAAAACCAGATATAAAATCCATATCCCATTGACCTAAAACTACATACCCATAATCACAGGGAATTTTATCCTTAGGGACCTGGAAGAAAGCTTGTTTTGATTGAATAAGCTCAAAGAAGAGTTGATTCCCAACTTCAGGTCCTGACTTTAGCTTTTTGCTAATGCAAATCCTGGGAGATAGTGATGAAGGCTTTTCTTGAAGCATGGCAGAGTGGGCGCCAGTTTCTTGTTGGCTATTGGTAAGTAGCTTCACTCAAATTCATTGTTATATGTTCTTTCATGAGGCAACTGCTCACAATATGCATATTTTTTAAAAGCCAGCAAGAGGGTGGAGGGAACTTCCTACGAAGACAGGCATTATAGTCTTATGCATTGTAACCACAGAAGGAATGAACCATCTTACTTATTGTATTCTCTTAGATATGAGAAGAAGACTATAGAAAGCAGATATAGGAGTCTATCTCTTACTGCCCACTTTTGCCCTTCAGGGATTCATGTCCCTTCCACATGAAAATACTCCACTGAAAGTGTCCCAAGTCTCAACCTATTACAATATCTGTTCAAAGTCCAGCATTCCATAACATGAATTGATTCCAGGCAATAATAATATTCCTTGAATATAGTTACTCTTGGTTCATTGATCTACAATACTGAAGAGGTAAGTTATCTGTTCCTCACACCCACAATAAGCAATGATGGTGCAGGCATAGGATTAAAGTTATAGACATTTCTATTTTTTAAAAAAAGGGCTATGAATAAAAGATACATGGAGTTCGCTGGTCCATAATAATTCTAAAATCCAGCTGGGTAAATGAAGGGAGTTCCTTGATTAGCTGTCAAGATTTGGTAAAATATTTCCCTGGTTGTAGGCTCTTGCTTCACCTTCTACCTTCTGAGTCATGAAGAGTAACATATGTTTGCTACCTAATATATGATGCTATATCAACTTGCTTCCTGTCAATAGAATTTTGAGGATGGGCAGCCTCCTTCTACTCTGCATTCTTACTGTACCTTTCAGTTGAAGTTAGCAGACCTTTCATGGTTCATATGAACAGCAAAAGTCACATTTTAAGTTCTTCTCGACCTTGAGTTTCTTTTGAGAAAGCTGAAAGACAATACCCTTAATCTTCCTAGAAGTCCTACAGTTTGATTGAGAAATTCCGGGAGATATTCTCAATCTATTTTAAGGACTCCTTGTGTGACTGAATGCTACTATGATTCTTTGATCTGTCTGAGGTTTTATCAAAAAATTGTACTGTCATACCCTTGAATTTTTCTCTAGATTATACATTTCTGACAGTGTTCAGAAGTCATCTCTTAATTTTTGTCTTTCGCCATCTTGAGAAGCTGACATTTTTCACAGTCGTAAATCTCTGGTTCTTTTTTATTGAAAAGTCTCTCAATGTATGTCTCTATTCTCAAATTTTACCACGAGCAGCAAGAAACTAGGTCAAATCTTTGACATTTTGCTTAGGAATCTTCTTAGCTAAATAGGTTTATCACATACATGTTCTGCCATCCACAAAACTGCAGGTGACAATCTTACTAAGCTTTCTGCCACTGTGTAATAAGAATGCCCCTGCATCCAGTTTCCAATACCATATTCACTGCCTCTGAGTCTTCAACAGCAGCATCCTTGAAGCCTGTGTTTCTACTAGCAGTCTGTCAAGGTTTCTATTCCATTCTCAAAAGTTTTTTAGCTTTTATCCACTGCTGTGTTCCAATATCGTTAAGTAAGTATAATGAATGTTGATAAATATGTGGAAAAAAGGAAACCATTACACAACATTAGTGGGGATATAAATTGTTACATATATTGTGGAAATAATATGTAAGTTCCTCTAAAAATTAAAATATGGAACAGTATGAAAATATGAAAAATATTGTGTTCCACAATATCTATAACAATTTCCATTCCAACCAACATTGTGTAATCGTTCCCTTTATGATACGGCAATCCCTCTACTGGAGATGTATTCAAGGAAATGAAATTTGTCTGTTGAAGAGACATCTACACTCCCCTGTTTGTTGAAGCACCGTCTATAAAAGCCTAGAAACACAAGCAACCTAAGTGTCCATATAGTGGTAAATGGACAAAGAAATTATGGTACATATTTGCAATGGGATACTATTCAACAATGAACAAAGATGAAATTGCTATTTCCACGGATGGATGGAGGTAATTATGGTAAGTGAAGTAAGCCAAGTACAGAGAGACAAGTACTACATCACTAATATATGGAATCAAAACCAGTTATCTTACAAAAGTTGAGATTACAGTAGTGGTTTCCAGAGCTGGGGGTAACAGTGGGGAGAGAGGGATGAAGAGAGGTTACTTAATTGGTACTAAGTTATAGTGAGATAGAAGGTCAAGTGTTCTGTAACAGCATTATGATAATGATAACGTACTACATACTTTTAATAAAAACCTAGAAGAAAGGATTTTGAATATTGTCACCATTAACAAATGTTAAATATTTTAGAATATATTTACCCTAGTTGAATATTATGTAGTATACACATGCATAGAAGCATCACACGGTTTCTACTTGTACAATTTTTATGTGTCTGCTAAAAACTTTAATAAATTTTTTTTGAAAGACATTGGTCTGGCAGCACTGGGCTGTAGCAGGCTAACCCTCTGCCTGCAGTCCTGACATTCCATATGGGCACTGGTTCATGTCCTGGCTGCTCCTGTTCTGATCCAGCTCTCCGCCATGGCAGAGAGTATAGTCAATAAATGAGTTGTATAGTTGGTATATAACTGAGTATAGTCAGTCATGGTTGCTCCCCTAAATCTAACTAGTGAGGTTACTGGTAATGGATTATGAGAGAAGCCTTGGATATGAAGTTGCTAGAACCTTAGCATAACTAGCTGATGAGCAAGAGAGGACTCTAGGACAAGATACAGCCCCAGTCACCTCAGATTACTGTGTGGGCTGGAAGACACAGGCTGGAATGCTGACCAAGATGAAGAGCAGCCTCACAAATAAGGTGTAGCAGAGTTCTCATCAATGGCAGAAGACAGGAGAAATTAATTTTATGGCAAGAAATTGTGGGGAGAAATTCAAATACTCGTGGAAAGATTCTAGTTAGTCACTGAGAGACTGAAAGTAGAACACAGATGTCTAAGGGAGGTAGTAGATGGAAGCTACCTAGAGGTCAGGATTCCTATCCACGGATATGGGACTTCAGGGAGCATTCTACTTCATGGGGAGTGCTGAGTAGAGAACCTGACTTTAAAATGCATTCCCATGACATAGGCCAGAAAACAGGCAGTGAACATAAGGCTCTCAAACTCCAGATGTTATACACGGCCTCACCTGTGACTCACCATGCAGTGTGAGTTAATCTGTACCACAAATCATAAGCTTTCTGTCCTTGTCTCAGCTCGGAAATCTGTCTAGATGCTAGGTCCTGACTTATCAACAGGAATCACTGTTCAGTGGTTCTATAACACTAACAAGTCATGGTCAGAAAAAAAAGGGCAATTACATTTCCTTTTTCTTAAAGACTTATTTATTTACTTGAAAGGCAGGGTTATGTGGAGGGGTGGAGAGAGAGAGAGAATCATCCATCTGCTGTTTCACTCCTCAAATAGAAGAATCAGCCTGGCTGAGCCGGACTGAAGCCAGGAGCTAGGAGCCAGGAACTCTATCTGGATCTTCCACGTTGGTGGCAGAGGCCCAAGTATTTGGGCTTCTTCTTCTGCCTTCCCAGGTGCATTAACAGGGAGCTGGATTAGAAGTAGAGCTGCTGGGACTTGAACTATCGCTCATATGGGTTGCTGGTGTTGTAGGTGGTGATTAACATGCTGCCCCACAACACTGGCCCCAGCAAATGACATTTTAATTGTTCAATCACAATAATGTAGTTAGTAAAATTAAGTTTCAGCTACTGTAGGGTGAACATAATGAGGACAAAATATTCAGACAGCATGCTCCTGGCTTCCAGATTTGAAGTAAAGGAAGGATCTTTGAAAATATGACATAGGGAGAAATAATATTTCTGTTCAGGTGAGGAACCTTTATTAATGTGGCACTCAATTTAGAAATAGGAATTGTTCAACAGAAATATAAAAAAAAAATATAAGCATTCAGGAATAAAGATAGACACAGGGAGGAGTAAGTCCCATTGACAACTGCAGTTCAAATTCCAAAACCCACGGTGGGCAGATCATAGAATTAGGATTTGAGAGAGGAAGGTAGTTTAAATGGACAGTTTCTACCTGTCTGTTACCCCATATAAAAACCCCGGACATATGTAACAGTGGAGTGGAGGAGAACATAGATTAATCTTGCGATGATGTCTTGAGACTATTTCTCACAATACATCTAGCTTTCCCAGCATATCCTATTGCTACTTGTCAATTTGAGAAATCATGCTAGGCCCTACTATCTGACACACCAATTAAGCATGAACTAGGAGAGATTATAACAGCCTTGAATAAAGTCGAATCAAACCTGCCCAACCAGGCAACAGTGACAGCAGTTCTAATTAAAGGCCATTTGGAGAAAAGAGTTATGGCTGTTCGAGAAGCGTGAGAGTGGACAGGGACTGCTGCATGGGCTACAGGGGTCAACAGAGTTTAGACATTCACAGGACTGCATGAGTTCCTGCTTCTGACCCAAATCCCCATTGGCAGACTGTGTACTGCAATAACCTGCTGCCTTAAATAATGCTACCTCTTCTACTGCTTTTAACTCACCAGGAACAGTGTCATTCATAGAGGGAGAAAGAACAAGAAGCTGAAAATATCCTTGTAGAACATCAGCACTGATCAGGACAGATATTTTTAGTAAGAGATTGTCTGTCAAATCCACATCACGTGGCATGGCACTTTAATGATCTGAGAGTTTGCAAGTCCCTGAAAAGTGACAGCTGCAAATGAGAAGTTAGGAGGTTCCACAAGGCAAGCAGAACATTGATCAAATCTATTGGCAGGAGCCCTAATCAAAGCTAAGTGTCAGTACAGATGTTCAGCTTAAAATCCTCTCCCAGGTGATAAAGTGCTTTCTGGCCAGGCATTTTCAGTGTTAATGTTTAAGAGCTGTTGCTATGCGTCTAGTTAATGTCTTCAGGAATCTGTCACATTTCACTGTTTACTACATTTAAAATATTTTTCCTCCTTATAAATATGTGATGGGATAACATTTCAAAAATAGATGAAATGTGAATTGCTGCACATTGTGTTCTCCGTGGAATTTTAAATGAGAGTTCTCGGTTCTTCTGTGTCATCTGTCATTTACAGGGTGCTGCTAGAATCAACGGAGGGGCTCATTCTCCTTTTCTCATTCCATGACAGGCCACCTTGCCCATGTGACTGCTCACCCATAAACTTATACCTAAGAGATCCTTTGCCTTGACTCCATGAGAGCCATGGAGAAAGATGAGGTAGTATCCACATAGAGAATCTGCCTGAAAGAATGCCATTGAAAGGATGAGGCCTGCATAAAAGAGTGAGTGGTTCCACTGACAAAATTCTGTAGTATATTTCACTTGCCATCAAGGGCACTAAAACCAAGCTAAAATACTGACATCTCACTTGCAGGAATACATCTGAGCTCACTTTCTCTGTTATGAACTGAATAGAACTGGTCTTCCCAAAACTCATTCAACTGCTTTAACCTAATGTCTTAATGTTAATTCTTAATTGATTAAGGGTAGACACTTTGATCTAATGATTACATCTGAGAATCAGGGCTAGAGTTGGGTCTTCGGGTCACTGGGAGTGCACCCTCAGAGGATGGTTCAGGTTAGAGATCTCATTATTTCAGTTCAAGTTTAGCCTAGGTGCTCTCTTTCCTTTTGCATACATAATGCAATCACTATTGTGGCACCTGCTATAAACAGACTCCACCAGACGCTGGACTACTGGGCCACCTGATCCTGTGCCCTCAAACTGTAAGATGAAATAGACCTCTTTTTTTTTCTCTCAAAGAAACTCCTCTTGGGTGTTTAAAAGTAATGAAAAGTAGATTAATGCACTTGTGTTCTATTTTGTACCATGAATATTAGTTAATAGCCTCAATTCAGTCAATAGCATTTGTGTACACAAAGAACACATGGCTGAGAAAGAACTTATAAGATCAGTCCCATTCACAATAGCTACAAAAATTTTTAAATACTTTGGGATAAATTTAGCCAAGGATGTGAAAAATCTCTAGAATGAAAGTTATAAAACATTAAGAAAAGTAATAGAAGACACAAAAAAGGGAAAATTCTTCCATATTTTCATATTGGAAGAATATCATCAAAATGTCCATAGTACCTAAAGTGGTTTACAAATTCAATGTGATCCCAATGCCTATAAAAAGCCACTTTTTCAAATCTAGAAAAAGTGATCCAACAAATGTCAAAACTCAAGAGGCCCTGCATAGTTAAAGCAACCTTACACAATAAAAACGAAGATGGAGGTATCAGAAAATCTGATTTTAAGACATACTACAAGGTAGTTATAATCAAAATAGCCTGGTACTGGTACAAAAATAAACATGTTGACCAATGAATAGAATTAAAAATCCAGAAATTAATCCATGCATCTATAACCAACTAATCTTTGATAAAAAGAGTGAAAATCACTTTGTGGAGAAAGGACAGTCTTTTCAATAAATGGTGTAAGGAATACTGGATCTTAGCATGCAGAAGCATGAAGCAAGACCCTTACAAAAATCAACTCACAATGGTCTCTGCATCTTAAATATGCCCAAAGCTATGAAAACGATTTTCAGATTCCTGACCAGCTTTCTTGACCTAACTTTAGATACTCTCTTTTCTTACTAGTATATATTAAGCTGTCCTGCCCAGAACTCTGGTTTCCATGCTAACCCTTGTCACCTTTTGTGGTAACTCCTCTTTGGAATTCCTTTTACAGATCCATTACAGTGGAATTCTGTTAAATCTCTTAGGACAGGGGCCGGCGCCGTGGCTCACTAGGCTAATCCTCCGCCTGTGGCGCCAGCACCCAGTGTTCTAGTCCCGGTTGGGACGCCGATTCTGTCCTGGTTGCTCCTCTTCCAGTCCAGCTCTCTGCTGTGGCCCGGGAAGGTAGTGAAGGATGGCCCAAATGCTTGGGGCCTGCACCCGCATGGGAGACCAGGAGGAAGCACCTGGCTCCTGGCTTCAGATCGGTGCAGCGTGACGGCCGTGGTGGCCATTTGAGGGGTGAACCAATGGAAAGAGGACTTTTCTCTCTGTCTCTCTCTCTCACTAACTCTGCCTGTCCAAAAAAAAAAAAAAAAAAAAAAAAAAGCTCATAGGACAAAAAAATTCTGCAATTCTTACTGTATGATTTCCTACATGTACAAAATGCTTGTTTGCTCACAGTCCTATCAATATAGTATACTTTCTCACAATGGACTAAAATTATACAGTATCTTCAACAATGAAATTGCTTGTGAATTATTCATGTATTGAAAATATGCAATTATTCTCATGAAAAAAGTGTGGATGGCAAGGCATCTCATCATTTTCCAGAATCCTACGAATATAATAAATATAAGGCAAACACTCTTAACATGCTTGAAGTAAGAAATATAA
Organism: Oryctolagus cuniculus; assembly: GCF_051225735.1. Taxonomy (NCBI): domain Eukaryota; kingdom Metazoa; phylum Chordata; class Mammalia; order Lagomorpha; family Leporidae; genus Oryctolagus; species Oryctolagus cuniculus. The sequence goes on from NC_142873.1 coordinate 104,166,965, forward strand.
TTAACAAAAAATGCTGCATAGAACATTTATCAACAATCAATATGTAGGCAGCGTTTTGATGTTGAGAATTTTTGATGATCCCCATATGCTAATGTTAACCACCTGATTTGCAAATAATTACGGTTTTCTGCTGAAAATTTGGGATCTACTTCCTTTGATTTCATAGGGTTCCAATACAAATGCTAAATCCTTTCCTTTGCCAGATTTCTGAGTGAGAAAATCTTCATCTTAGTACTTAATATATCCCTTTCTCATGAAAAAAAATGCACTGAATTATGATTCTGGCCAGAAAATTCTCAGATACCAACACCTTCAATGCCCCAACACTTATATTTGGATGCGATGTTTGGAGGTAGCAATTTTGCTATGAAATCACGATTGACACATTCTAACCAAGATATTAGTGCAACTAATAGCTCCAATTTTATCCCAATGCCTCTTTCCCTCTTTGAGCATTGAGTCAACTTGAGTCTTACCTAAATCTTTTCCTGAGTCTCAACATTTATACAACCATTATCTATTTATCTGTCCATATTCTTCCCTGTTTGCTCTCCATTTTTGATTTCATGAAAGCATGAAATACTGCCTCATTCCATCAAGCAATGCACCTGCACGCCTCATGTGTTTTTCTCATTCTGTCTCCATAACTCCAGCAGTAGAATATTGTCATTCTATTAGGAAGAAGAGATCTCAGTTTGTTTTCCTATTCTTTCTTATACTGGTTTTTATTTTTATATATTAAATATAATATATATATTCACCACTCCACACTGCAGCACCATCTTGTCAGTCCTTCTAAGTGTATCTCTGAATCCTTTTGTGCTTTCTCCTGTTAATAATACTATGTCAGTCAAGCAGAAAAGTAAGAAATACAACTAGTAAGTTTGAAGAGAAATAAAAGGAGGGTAAGATTGATATAAGTCTTGATGTTTTTGCTTAGGGGATTCATGGGACATCTTCTGACTCAGCATTGATTCTGCAAAGATTAAGGTTGTGATAGAATAAATGACATTCAATAAATTACGTCAATGGCCAAGAAAAAAATAAAAGAAGCATCAGCATAAGTAAAATATCTTTGTCTTAGGGAAAAATAGGAAAACTTTGCAGTTGGAAGAGGAAAATACCTAATATAAATTGACATTTTCTACTCTATTTTGTGTAACATAACAGCACTCTATGAGGCCTCATAGAAGGGCCACAGCGGTTCCTCCAGCAAAGCCTGGAAGTCCCTTGTCTTAGTATTTCTTTTTTTTTTTTTTTTTTGATCTTATTTTTTTTTTATCTTTTATTTAATGAATATAAATTTCCAAAGTATGACTCATGGGTTACAATGGCTTTCCCCCCCCATACCGTCCCTCCCACCCACAACCCTCCACTTTCCCACTCCCTCTCCCCTTCCATTCACATCAAGATTCATTTTTGATTATCTTAATATACAGAAGATCAGCTTAGTATACCTTAAGTAAGGATTTCAACAGTTTGTTCCCACACAGAAACATAAAGTGAAAAATAATAGATGATTTTTTTTTAAATGATGATGAAATCAGATCAGACCTATTGTCATGTTTAATCCCAGTGAGAGTCAAGTTGGGAATTGATAATTTCTTTTTTTTTTTTTAACAGAAGATCAGTTTAGTGTACATTAAGTAAAGATTTCAATCGTTTGCACCCCCATAGAAACACAAAGTGAAATATACTGTTTGAGTACTCGTTATAGCATTAAGCCTCAGTGTACAGCACATTAAGGACAGAGATCCTACATGAGGAGTAAGTGCACAGTGACTCCTGTTGTTGACTTTACAAATTGACACTCCTGTTTATGGCATCAATAATCTCCCTATGCACCAGTCATGAGTTTCCAAGGCTATGGAAGCCCCTTGAGTTCTCCGACTCTTATCTTGTTTAGACAAGGTCATAGTCAAAGTGGAGGTTCTCTCCTCCCTTCAGAGAAAGGCACCTCCCTCTTTGAAGACCTGTTCTTTCCACTGGGAACTCACTCACAGAGATCTTTTTGCCAGAGTGCCTTGGCTTTCCATGCCTGAAATACTCTCATGGGCTTTTCAGCCAGATCCGAGTGCCTTTAGGGCTGATTCTGAGGCCAGAGTGCTATTTAGGACATCCGCCATTCTATGAGTCTGCTGAGTATCTCACTTCCCATGTTGGATCACTCTCCCCTTTATTTATTCTATCGGTTAGTGTTAGCAGATACTAGACTTGTTTATGTGCTCCCTTTGACTCTTAGTCCTTTCATTATGATCAATTGTGAACTGAAATTGATCACTTGGAATAGTGAGATGGCATTGGCACATGCCACCTTGATGGGATTGAATTGGAATCCCCTGGTATGTTTCCAACTCTACCATTTGGGGCAAGTCAGCCCGAGCATGCCCCAAATTATACATCTCTTCCCTCTCTTATTCCCACTTTTATGTTTAACAGGGATCACATTTCAGTTAATTTTCAACACTTAAGAATAACTGTGTGATAATTACAGAATTAAACCAGTCATATTAAGTAGAACAGACAAAAAAAAATACTATGAGGGATAATGTATTAAGTTGTCCATTAGCAGTCAGGGCTATGCTGATCAAGTCACCATTTCTCATAATGTCCATTTCACTTCAGGAGGTTTCCTTTTTGGTGTTCAGTCAGTTGTCACTGATCAGGGAGAACATATGGTATTTGTCCCTTTGGGACTGGCTTACTTCACTCAGCATGATGTGTTCCAGATTCCTCCATTTTGTTGCAAATGACTGGATTTCGTTGTTTCTTACTGCGGTATAGTATTCTAAAGAATACATATCCCATAATTTCTTTATCCAGTCTACCATTGATGGGCATTTAGGTTGGTTCCAGGTCTTGGCTATTGTGAATTGAGCTGCAATAAACATTAGGGTGCAGACCGCTTTTTTCTTTATCAATTTAAACTCCTTTGGGTAAATTCCAAGGAGTGGGATGGCTGGGTTGTATGGTAGGGTTATATTCAGGTTTCTGAGGAATCTCCAGACTGATTTCCATAGTGGCTTGACCAGTTTGCATTCCCACCAACAGTGGGTTAGTGTCCCTTTTTCCCCACATCCTCACCAGCATCTGTTGTTGGTAGATTTCTGCATGTGAGCCATTCTAACCGGGGTGAGGTGAAACCTCATTGTGCTTTTGATTTGCATTTCCCTGATTGCTAGTGACCTTGAACATTCCTTGTCTTAGTATTTCAAAAAGCAGCCTGTGAAAACCCAACATCCATCACAAGTAATTGCCAATTGGTAAGAACCAAGAGTTGTGAAATTTTCTTGTTTATTGAATCAGTGTTACAAATAAGAAGCCTCACATCAAGGAAGAGTTTATTTGTTTGGCAACAGCTCGAGTCTTCAGAGACAGCTAAATGCATGTACATTGAGTGCAGTCCCCTGTATGTCAAATGGTTTCTTTGTCTCGAAGGAGGACATAGCCTTCAACTGTCCCCATGTCATTTGCAAACGACCAGTGAGAGATGTGCAAACAGCCTGTGTATGCATGCTGAGGTGCTGGACATTCTGCTCACCATGAAAGGTCAGGCAGGGTGAGTTAAAGGGATGTTTCCATCACGGCAAACTTTCATCTTCAAAAATACGTACATTGTCCTGATTTTTTTTTTTTTTACCTTAGGGATGAAGAGGAATCTGCACTGTGTGATATGGAAGGGAAAACAGCCCATAAAGGCTCGACTTCTTTAAAGGAACAAGAGGGGAATAGTTCAGTCTCTAAGCAATTTCTAAATGTCCAACTAAACTGAAACGCATCAGTACGGTTATGCCTACAACCAATTCAAGTCAGTCAATTTATAAAATCACAAAATAATAAAGTAGCATTTTTGAACAGAGGGTACTTGGGAATTTTTTTTTAACCCAAGGATCCTGATTTCACATACAAGAAAACTGGGTACCAAGATGTTATGACTTCTCCAAGGAACTGACAAGAACTAAAACAAACATTTTCTAATGCTAATTACTGTGTTTTCTCCACTGTGATATATTCAGTTGCAGGCAATTATACTATGTTTTAAAAAGCCAGCTAGGCAATTAGATATATTACTTTATCATACTTAAATATGATAATTATACATACTATGACAGGAATCAAAGCTCTGGTTATAAATGAAAGAACTGTCACACACATACACACTTACCTGTAGAACAATACTACACAGAAAAGTTTGCCTTTTGGTGAACTGTGAATGAAATGTTTTTACCTCCATATTTACTCTTTGTAATATGTTTCAACCTCTTCAAACCCAGAGCAATTAAATAAGGTGCTGACAATTGGGACATCCATCAGAAAGAGCACACAAAGGGCAACATGATATCAGGCATTTCAAAGTTTTATCTCCTCAGGTAACAGCCATCAATTACTACTGGAGATCATTATGGTCACCCCTAATTTCCCATCTCTGGCATACTTATAATTATATTTTTGAGGAAATGAAAATTCAGTTAGTATACTAGATATTATCTATCGATTCTCAGCATCCATTTCCACTGTCTTTTCTATATTACGGCAGTTACAGGCTAGGAAACAACTCAATCCCAACTCTCTTGCAAATGGGTTATGTATGCAAATAGGTTTCTGTCCAACAAGGTACACTCATTCAAGATTTAGGAGATTGAAAGGAAGTGGGGGCTATTTTCCAAAGTTACCAACAGGTGTCATTGTTTTGGGTGACTGGACTTCTTGCTCCAATGGGTAGTCACTAGCTCCATGGAGTAGTTGTGACTGAGGCTATATCGGCAGTGCAGTCCTGATAGCTGATTTGCAGCTACAGGTGTTGGATCCTGAAATTGATAGTCTACTAGAAGTCCTGACTTCTGCTACTCCACAGCTCTTCCAATCATTTTGTAAGATCTTAGTTTCTTACATTAGATCCCTTCCTTATAGAAAAATATACAACAGTTTCTCTTTCCTACACTAATTCCTAATATAGTAATCATTTGAAGGAGAAATGTTCCAGCATGTAAAAGATTTTGCATGATTTCTTTCTACAAATATAGCTGGAGACTAGAAAGGTAGAAAGAGACATTATTCCTGGAGTCCAGAATCTGGGATAAGAAGGCAACCTGGGAGTCAACATAACAGAGTCTAGAGTCTGTAACTGGGTGGGAATTCCTAGTCATTTATAACCCACAGATTTTAGGGTAAGCACCCAAGTCCTAAAAGGGTCTATAAGAAAGACTATGATCAGGGCTGGCACCATGGCTTAACAAGTAAAGCCATCACCTGCAGCGCCAGCATCCTGCATGGGCACCAGTTCGAATCCAGTTCTTGTCCTGGTTCCTCCATTTCTGAACCAGCTCCCTGCTAATGTCCTGGGAGAGTAGATGATGACCCAAGTACCTGGGCTCCTATACCCACATGGGAGACCTGGTAGAAGCTCCTGGCCCTGGCTCCACTTCCCTACCATTGCAACTGTTTGGAGACTGAACCAGAAGATGGAAGATCTCTCTCTCTCTCTCTCTCGCTCTCTCGCTCTCTCTTGCTCTAACTCTACCTTTCAAATAAATAAATAAATCTTGAAAAAAGAAAGAAAAATAACTATAATCAAGCTTCATTTCGGACCTTCTTTCTTATCTTTCTGTTCCATAATTGTATGGTTTTGTTTCAGATCAATGAATCACCAAGTTTCCTCCCACTTCAAAAAATTTGTAAATGTTCTGCCTTTATCTGAAATTCATTCCCTGTCTATCATCCTCTTCTCCCAAGACTACTTTCTCTTTCAAGTTTCATCTTCTATACTGGTGCTCTTTGCCTGCATCATTTCTATTCTTTCTGCTCTCATTTCAAATGTCACTTGTAAAAAATAAAAGAAAAAATAAGTCCCCTAAACTGAGACCAGGCATAATTATTTATTAGTCTATTAGTCTTTGTGGTCCATTAGAACACAGTCCAAATGAAGACAAGTAATAGATTTTCTAGGAAGTAAAATATTAGCACTACTGAAAATACTTCATTATCCATTCAAATTTGATATAAATTCTGGCTTGCATTTAATCAAAGAAAATGACTTTATTACTAATAGCTACGTAGAGAAGACCTAGTAGGAGTCTACTTGGGGAAAGCTAGTGACCCAGTTCACTCTGAATGCAATGGGTAATTTCATTTGATCACTATCATAATCTTGTGTGTTATCTAAGCTTGTTTTCAGGATCAATATAATAAATAAAATTTTTCACAAACCTTGGAATTAGCACAATTATAGGGATATTTACAAGGTGTGTCTTTAAAAGAGATAAAGTCTGTAAAACACTGATGAATAAGTTCTAACCATTAGATTTTGTTTTTAATTAGCTTATACAAAAGCGCAAAACTGGCCAAATGCAGAATTTTATGTGTATAGAGGGGGGATAAGGGATGAGGAAAGGAGAGAGTGAGACAGAGATCAATCCCTGGCCAACTCCTGTAATCCCAGTTCCCAACCATTGGATTCATCCTTGCTGAGGCCCCAGATATCATGGAACAGAGATAAAGTGTTCCCATTGTTCTAGCTGAATTCTAACCTATTGAACCATGAGATAAAATAGTCATAAAATGTCATAAGTCACTAAGTTTTGGAGTAGTTGTTGATAGCAAAATTTCCCTCATAAATGCTTTTAAGTCAACAACAGGAGTCACTGTGCACTTACTCCTCATGTAGGATCTCTGTCCTTAATATGTTGTACTATGTGAATTAATGGTATAACTAGTACTCAAACAATATTTTTCACTTTATGTTTCTGTGTGGGTGCAAACTGTTGAAATCTTTACTTAATGTATGCTAAACTGATCTTCTGTATATAAAGAGAATCGAAAATGAATCTTGATGTGAATGTAAGGGGAGAGGGAGTGGGAAAGGGGAGGGTTGCGGGTGGGAGGGACGTTATGGGGGGGGAAGCCATTGTAATCCATAAGCTGCGCTTTGGACATTTATATTCATTAAATAAAAGTTAAAAAAAAAGAAACTGTTTCTTTAAAAGTATTTACTGAATGGATGTCTAATACAACAATTCAGAGCAATGGGTATTCATTTTATTTCTGTCAGATTAGTAATGGCAATATCATGTTGCAGGTACTATGGTAGGGCAATATTCTTAGATGCACATAATTGGGGTGGAAATTGGTACATTCTCCGGAAAGATTAAACATGTGTTCATTTTAGTCATGCTGGTCTACTTTTATGAACATATCTCACAGACATACTCACATGTTTGCAAACACATATGCTCAAGTATATTCAATGTATGACTTCGTGATATTAAAATCCTGGAAATACTATAAATACTTACAATAGATTTAGTTCAATTATGATACTCCTAATCAATGGAATTGTTTGCTTTTGTTGATAAATGTGAAAAAATCTATAAACGATAATATCAAACTACATCTGAACTGCACTGTTAACTAAGAAAAGTGGATTATATTATGCTATCCATTGTCAAAATAATATGTAAAAGAGATGAATATATAGTTTGTGCGTAAACACACTATTTCTAGGAGGTTGATTAAGAAATTGGCAACATCAATTGTCATTGGGAGGTAGTTCAAGGGTCTTGCATAATAGAGAATTTACTTTTCACTGGGTACAAATTTGTACCTATAGCCTTTTCCCCATCTATGCTTGTTTCACTGTCCCAATTTAAAAATTCAGCACCCAATCAATCAAAGTTTTCTATTGATATGAAAGAATGCGAAACATTGTTATTGCAAAACATAATCCTAGGTATTTTCTTAAACTCATAAGAGTTGTTCCTATGTTAGGACAGATAAATTAAAGAATATTCCAATTGAGGTGAAATTATTTTTCTTTAGAATTCAACAAAATCAAAAAATATTAGGAGTTCAGTGACAGGAGTTCAAGCCTTCTACTTCGTAGCCTTTGGCACTCAGCTTTCCTCCTAGAATATATTTCAAAATACTATTGATATAATAACACACTTTTACACTGGTTTGTAAGCCATGGTCTAAAGGGAGCCCCTGGCAGTTTAGAACAAAAATTGATCACTAAACTTGAAAATGCTCTGCTACCTTCAGTCTCTCATCTGGAATTCATGAAGTCAACTGTCATATGCATATTAGATATTTAGGGAACAATTATCAAGCATCAGGAAAAACTTTTTCCTTCCTTCCTTTCCTCATCTCTTTCCTCCCTTATCTTTTGCCCTTCCTTCCTTCCTTTCTTCCTTCCTTCCTTCCTTCCTTCCTCCCTCCCTCCCTCCCTTCTTCCCTTCTTTCTTCCTTCCCTCCTTCTCTCCTTCTCTCCTTCCCTTCTCTATTATTTTCTTCTTCTGAAATAAAGAAAAGGAGAAACATGAAGGAGGTGTTAGTTACATATGCCTTGGCCGCTTTGACTCCATCTCCCCACTAGTGTTAGCCTTGCCAGTGTGTGCCAGAACCAGTCAACTGAGAAGCATTTTTTCGCCTTTGTCTCAACCTTCACTTTTGTCTGTTGCAATCCAATATTCAGACACCACAAGTTCAACTCTTTTCCACCTTATCAATGTTGTTCTTTGGCAGCATTTACTCTTTTCCACAGAAAAGGATAGGGCCACATACTTGAACTTTCTGGACTATGAATGCCTTTAAAATTTATTTATTTTGAAAGAGTTACATCAAGAGAGGGACATGGACACACACACACACACACACACACACACACAGATCTTCTATCCACTGGTTCACTCCCCAGATGGCCTCTACAGCTAGCTGGTGGCTGGGCCAGGCTAAAGCCAGGAGCATGTGTTTCATCCAGGTCTCCCACATGCCTGGCAAGGGCCCAAACACTTGAACCACCTTCCGCTGCTTTTCCCAGGTCATTAGCAGTGAGCTGGACCAGAAATACAGCAGCCAGGACAAAAACTGGTGCCTATATGGGATGAAGGCTTTGCAGGCAGGGGCTTTGCCTGCTATGCCACAACATTGGCCCTATGAGTCATTTTCATTCACTAAAATTGTCTTTGGAATTAGGGCTTCATCAATAGTACTGTGATACAGGTTTGCCTGCAATTTTCCCACAAATAAAAGCCAGATTTCTTTTCAAGAGTTTTTTTAATTTATCTGTTTCAGTTTTATTGTTAAGGTTTAAAAGCTGGCAGATTTTTTTTCACAATTTTTAAGAATTAAATTACCAGTAAAGCCCTCCTTCATGATTTCCTGCCATTCATTGTCTTTGTAAAACTAATTGACTTTATAAATAATTCAGACCTGTCTATTATTTTCATAAATGAATGCAAGATCTACAAGAAGCCTATTCATATTATTTATTATTCAAAAAGTTGAAATAATTGCCCAGATAAGACATAGAGGGAAGAAATCTTCTTCATTGTGTATTAATTAAACACAAAGATCCAGAACTGAAAGGAACGATAACAGATACTTCCTATCGATTATTTATGTTTTCATGCTGCTTCTTTCTCAATAATTAGAAAAATAAAGCATTACTATTGACTTTCTTTTTTAATGGCACACAATCCGAAGATTTTTCTTGTTTCTTTTGTTTCCTTTTTTTGTGTGTGTTTCTTTCCTACTACACTTTCTTCTTTCTTTTCAGATATAAGATAGCTCTAGCCATAATATGCAATCACATTCTATTTTAATAAGGTTTGATTTAAATTCAGCCTTGCAATCCTTCATTTCTACATGAAATCTGATTCATACACCAAATATATCTTTTCCTGAGTTCTGATCCTCTGAAGTTCTTTCCAACAGGATGATAAAATATAGCCCTTAATCATTTCCTTGCATGTATTTTAAAATCATTTTGTGCCTAGAGAGATGGTATATTAGTTTTCTATTGCTGCCATAACAGATTGCCTAAACTTCAGTGACTTGAACCATGTACATTCATAATTTCATTTTACTTATAAGTCACATGTCTGACATAGCTCTCACAGTGGGTATTGGTTATCCAGAGAAACAAATCAAATTAACCATTTCACTGAGTTGCTGTTACAAAGTGTCAGTAGGGTGGAGTTTCAAGAAAGTGTAGAAGAGAGCCTGTTTCCTTACTAGGAAATGCCTTTGCAGGTGTCCTTATTCCCCAATTTCAGAGCCAGCAAATGAAGGTTGAGCTCTTCTCACATCAAAACTCTGTGTCTTAGCCTTCTACCTCCCTCATTCCCTTTTAAGGAGCTTTTGTGATTACATAAAACCTCTCAGATAATCCAGGATAATTTCATTTAATTCCCCTTTGCCATGAAGTTAACACATTTACATTTTCTGGGAATCAGGATGTGGGCATTTGGCAGGACCATTATTTTGTTTTTCATAGGAGATACTCCACCACTGAAAGTGTACAGGCTTTTAGTTCAGCTCAGACAGATCTACACTAGTATCCATTGTAGCCTTTTAACAAGTAAATGAACGTGGCCAAATAATATTGCTGAGCCTTCATTTTCTATTTGTGAAATAAATTTAATAATTCCCATATGGCAATATTTTTATGACTAGAAACATATAAAATGCCAAGACCATGGTACAAAAAATGTCAAGAATAGTCATTGTCATTATTATCTAATTCATAACATTCTATTTCCTTTGATCTTTATCTTTTTAGTACATATTTTAGCCAAACAATAAACATTCATTAATTACTTTTAATTACTTGATTATCAGATTACCAGATATGGATAATGGTGAAAGGAGGTGGTAAAGAAAAATAGAAACCGCTACATGGGAATGGAAACTGTAATAAGGTCAAAAGGTGACAATGATGCCAGAAGTGAATAATCACTGTATTAGAATGGACTGGTTCCTCAGTATAGATCAGGAAATACAAAACAAAACAAACACCCACTCTTGTTGGCCCAGTTTCATAAAATGTGCCACTTCTAGCTATACCTGGTACTTTTGCTTTTAAAGAAACTTAGAAACAACCCATCTATAAAAGGTACTTAGCAACACACATTTTCTTTAAAAAATAATAATTGAAAACAAAATACATAATATATTTGACAATCACGTTGTGTTAGACTGGATGTTCCTAGACAGCAGGGCTGGAAATGTTTCATTCAGTTCAAATCTCCTGCCACCTTGCCTGGTACCCACTACAGAGCACAAATTCAGGCTGTATTTGGTGGATGAAAGGAAAAAAAGTAGACCTGAAATTTGGATATTTTTCTAGGTTTGCCTGGACTAAATGTTGGCGGAGTCAGAGGATGCCTCTCAGCTGCTCACATTGTTAACCTATAAAGAAGTTGTGTTTGAATTAATGAAAATGTTATTAATAATAGCACCTTCTAATTATGGATGCAATTGAACTTATAGCTAAGCTCTTTAATTAAATCCTAAAACTCTGTGTGGCAATATCCTCTTCCACATTTGAGAACTTCTCCACTTGTGGGTTAGAGAAGTATTTTTTTTTTTTTTTGGAGATTTATTTATTTATTTGAAAGGGAGAGTTACAGAGAGGCAGAGGCATAGGCAGAGGCAGAGGCAGAGGTAGAGGTAGAGAGAGAGAGAGGTCTTCCACCTGCTGGTTCAATGGCCACAATGGCTGAAGATGCGCTGATCCAAAGCCAAGAGCCAAGAGCTCCTTCCAAGTCTCCCACTTCGGTGCAGGGGCCCAAGCACTTGGGTTATCTTCTACTGTTTTACCAGGCCGTAGCAGAAAGCTGGATCAGAAGTGGAGCAGTCGAAATTTGAACCGGCACTACAGGTGGTGGCTTTTTCCACTAGGCCATGGTGTCAGCCCCCAGAAGTAATTTATATGTTCAAGATTGGAGGTCAACACTGTGGCATAGCAGGTAAAACCATTAAGTGCAATGCCAGCATCCTATAGTGTCACTAGTTCAATTCCCAGCTGTTCCACTTTCAATCCAGCTCCCTGTTAATATATCTGGGAAAGCAGTGAAGGATGGCCCAAGATTTTGGGCCTCTGCACCCATGCGACAGACCAGAAGGTCCTGGTTCTTGGATTCAGATTGGCCATTGCATCCATTTGGGGAATGAACCAGCAGATGGAATCTTTCTCTCTCCTTCTCTGCCTCTGCCTCTCTGTAATTTTGACTTTCAAATAAGTAAATAAATCTTTAAAAAATTATGTCCAAGATCATTCACCACTGTATCAGAGAAAGTGTGATTAAGCCTGGATTTTTTAATTCAAAATATCACATATTCCAGATCTTCTAGAATAATGAACAAAAGCTGCGAAGACCAGAATATGACTTATTTTGTTCATATGTATGTCTCTAATTAGTAAATTTGTGTCAAAGAATAGTCATAGGTAATCTGGGTTGAAGGATTAGAATATTCTAAGCTTTGGGGCCTGAGTGGTTCAGTAGGCTAAGCCTTTGCCTGAGGTGCCAGCATCCCATATGGTCACCAGTTCCTGTCCTAGCTCTTCCTTTTCTGATCCAGTTCTCTGCTATGTCCTGGGAAAACAGCGGAAGATGGCCCAAGTGCTTGGGCCCTGCACCCATGTGGAACATCCAGAAGAAGCTTCTTGCTCCTGGCTTCAGATCAGCCGAGCTCCAGCCAATATGGCCATTTGGTGAGTGACCAGTAGATGAAAGACCTTTCTCTCTGTTTCTCCCTCTGTAACTCTGCTAAATAAATAAATACATAAATAATTTTTTAAGAAGGGAAAGAATCTTGTAAGCTTTAAGATAATCTTGGGATATTTTTTCCCTTTTGAATCAATGCTGATTTGACTGGTGTTGTAACGACCAGAAGCAAGAAAATCATTTGGAAAACCATTTATGATTACCCAAGTGATGCAAGCTAAACTGGAACAGAGGTTACAGACTTTTTTTTTGCAGAGATCCAGATATTAAATATTTTAGACTGTAAGCACTCTACTATACCACTGTCGTGCCAAAGCAGCCACTGACCATACATAAACCAATAGAAATGGCTGTGTTCCAATAATGCTTGATTAACAAAGATAGCTAGCCTATCGTAGCTAGCCTCAGCTGTTTGCTAACCACTGAAATAGAATACATAGTGTAATCAGAAACAATCTGTGTGTCATGCAGTAATGAAAGTGTGAACTGGAGGAACACTTCGAATGCAAACCTTGAAGTAACTGACTAATCATAAAGCCTGAGAAAACAGATGTGAAGATAATACTGAGTTCCCTGTCAACATTAAATGAAAGAAACTAGTTTAAAGAGCAAGAATAATACAATAATACCATGATTTTAAAATCTAAAAAAGGTCACTTTTAAAGGGAAGACAGCATCCTATAATATCTAAAGACCAGAATAAGAGTGAGTAGATCAACAGACAAAAGTAGAACTTTCTGACCTAATATCTTTGTTAATTTTTATAGAACTATATTATTATTCATTCTAGTTCATATACTTGTCTACTTAATCATGTGATTTTTTTTTCATTTATTTATTGAAGAGTCATAGTTCCCCCCAGATCTTAGAAAAAAGAACACTGGCCAAACTGTTTGAGCAATCATAAGTCCCAAGGCCCTGTTCACAATTTCATTATCAAGATCAAGAAACTACATTTTAATTCTTTGGAGAACTCGATACTTATTGGAAAAATTTATTTTTATTTTTCAACTAATTTACAAATGACAGAGGAATATAATTTCTACAGATAAGATCTGACCCCTGGCTTGAGGTTTTCTATTTTGCACAATCTACATATTGAAACATATGTCAAAAGATGAATTCCTCTGCTGCATTCAAAAGTATCTTTGGAAAGAAAAGCGAAGGTGTTCCTGGGTGATCACTCACTGCTTTTAATTTAATAGTTATACTCCCTTCCATTAAAAAGGCACTTTTGGAAAATTTCCTGTCATAAAACCCTTTAATAAAAACATTTAACAATAGGAATGTGAGTATCAGGTGGATTTTAAGGATAATGTTAATGAATAATATCTACCACTAAAAGCCTATATCAATATTCAGTTCTCAGAGAAAATATTTCCTTTCTTTTCCATTTTTTTCTACAAAAGCATTTGAAGGAAATAAGCAATTTGAGATCTTGATCAAACAACTTCTCTTTTGGAAAGATGTAGGGATAACCTCTAAGCATATAGAAATAGGGCCTATTAAAAAGAAGGGAGAAACTTTGCCAATAAATGCATCATCAGAATTCATAAATTGGCTTAGAAAGGAAGAAAAGAGAACATCCAAATCTAGCTGCTTGTCATCAATCTTTCTACCCTTGCGAAAACATGAGTCATCCCCTCACATAACTCATGTGAACTCTTAGTTACAAGAAATTCTGGAACCTTAGAAGTGTCAATAGGTGAGTAGTGTGAGGAAGCCAGACTATGGGTCCAAAGTGAGCTGTAGCATTTCATTCTCCTCAGATGGTTGTCCAGTCAGTAGTTCTCAAGAGCAACATAAACAGACTTTTGGAAGAAGTCAGTCAAGACCTAAAAGAGACCAGTTCTAACCCTCAAAGAAGAGATTTGACAAAACCCAGATAAAATGTCAATTGGAGCACCATCAAGAACACATTTAAGGTTTGCAGAAGGCCTGGAAAGCCCATCAGACAGCAAAATCACTCATCAGCATCATCAAGATTGGCTAAATAAGAAAGAAGGATTCAGGATCCACTCCAGATACCCAAGATGCTAATGCAATGGTAACAAGACAAATATATAACCCCAAATATTCATTTCTTACCTTGGTAATTAGGGTAGTTCATGTTGATAGTGTAGTTAATGTTGGGTAAGTTTTGGTCCGTGAAGAGTTTAGAAAAGGAAAAGACTATTATTCTTCCTCCTTATTATCTCCATTCTCCAGGAAATTGCCCCTGGTCTCTATGAATTGAGATAATAATATTGGCTAAAAAATTAATTCTTCCTGTGTGTGCGACACCATGTTGTGCCCTTTTTATATTCTAGCTAATGCTGATGATGGTATAAATATTAATTATTATGCCCATTTTTAGATTAGGAAAGTTAAGTTAGGAGAAATTTCAGTGGTTTACACAACACCAAGTGGCCAGTTCTGGAACAGGGCTTCTTTCCTGAGGTCTCATCTCCTCTACATACAAATCAGCATGCAGAGGTCATGCCATCAGGATAGATTCTGTGAAAAAGTAGTGAACTGGCTCTTAGGAACTAGGGGAAAACAGCACAGCTATTCTTAGAGAGTTCACAAAATGCTTCTCAAAAGAACAGATTCCTTATGTGAAATGTCGGATTCTAACTTCCAGCATTTGGTAAGAGGAGTTCCTGAGACCAGGGAAGCCCAGACAGTTATTGCCATGATGGTTGTCTGTGAATATGGAGAAAAATGGTGTAGCTTAGACAGAAGTTGAACTCCAGGGTCAGAAGAACATGAATTTTACACTCAGAAGGATAAAGGTGAGGAAGGAAATTACCAAGGAGGTTTACTTGAGCAAAGGAAGAAGCAAGCAGTATTAGTGGGGGAATTCAGCTGATCCAGCAAACTAAATAAGACCACTAAGCAGAAGATAGAATGCTTCCTTTTCACAAAGATGTTAATCATAGACTAGTCACTTGATGCATTGAATACTCAGGAAAAATGTTGAACCAGGCTAGGCACTAAGTTTTGAAGCTGAGTGAGGTTCATCTGTCATAAAAAGCCACTAAGGGTATTCTAGGTACAAGGCATAGTAGCATGTACAGATGTGCCCAGCTAAAAAGTATGATGTATGATCAGGGAACAGCAAATATTTTGACAGAACTTGAGTAAAGTATATTTGCTGACATGGAGCTCTGGGAGGGGTTGGAAAGTTGGGCTTAACCACATCATGTTTAAGATACATTATAGAACTTAAATTCATTGCACTTATGACTTAAGTCAAGGCATGCCAAGATGTGATTTGCATTTTAGAAAGATCACTCTCACAGCCTTGTGAGCTCAGGGCACATTAGAGAAACAGGAGTCACAATGCTAGTACAAACACCCAGGCAAGCTGGAGGGCAAGACAGAAAGAGAAACAATAGCATTGCACTCATACAACCTATTTAAATGCTTACATTTTATTTTCTGAAGACCTTCTACTTAATCAAAACAACTAAGCTGGAAGGCATATATATGTAAATGTAAGGCATCAGTTCACAACACTGAACTCTAGCTGTGACAAGAACTAAATATTTGGGAGATACTTGAAAGCATTAGTCAAAACTTTTCACTGCTTCCTTCTTGTGAGACCTTGGAAAATGAGTCTGTCTATGCCTCAGTTTTCTCATTTGTAAAACTGGAATGGCTCATAGTGTTGCTATGAAGACTAAATGAGATAACAACATACAAACTACTTGGAACAGTTCCTTGTGTATCAATCAATAAACATTAGTTATCATTATCATGTTTAAATTTCATAGTGCCTTTCTTTACATAGTTGCTTCCATTTTACAGATGTAGAAATAGTATTTCAAAGAGAAGGAAAATAGCTTGTCAATGGCACAAGCCCAGGCTATTCTGACTCCTGATTGACACTGCAGAGATGTGTGGCTTCCATCTGGTACAACTTCCAATTTCGTTATTATCCGTGAGGAACTGTGGACCAGGCAAGTGCCATCATCCAAGATTTATCCATTAGTCGATTCCATGAAAGGGCTTCCTGAGCCAAACAGGAATTTTCTCCTTATTTAATGCATTGCACTGCTTCTTGGAAGCCTTTCACAGCATTTCTATCTTCCCTGACATTTAATTTGCAATCCCAGGAAACCAGGAACTTTCAAATATGCAGTTGCCTAGGCTTCCAAAGCAGGGAACACTCCCTTGACTAGGCAGCACAGCGTTCGGCAGAAGCCCCAGTCAATTAACGCGAGGACATGCGGTGGGAGGTCAGCTCTGCCTGCAGGGAGCCAGCCGCATTTCTTTGCCCCAAGCTTCTCAGGGTTCAGAGCTTCATGTAAACAGAAAAATAAGGCATGCAGGTTGAGAAAGGCTGCATCCAATGCTCCCATTAAAACACTCATTAGTCCAGTAGTACTGTTTATGTGCTATCCATCATTATAGTACAGCTATTCTTCACAAGTGATTTTATTCACTGGGTCTCCCAGAGATCTCATATCTGTCCCAGGTCACATGGCCAGTGTATGAAGTTCCGATGACTTCTGTAACTGACTACCACATACTTAGGGACCTAAAAAATAACAACTAATTTGCCTATGGTTCTGGAGATCAGAATCCCTCGATGGCTCTTATGGGGCTAAAAATCAAGGATGATGGTAGGGAATGATCCATTTCCTTCCTTTTTCACCCTATAGAGGCTGCCTACACAACCTAGCTTATAGATCCCTTCCTTGAGCCTCAAACACCACAAACTCATCACTCCAGCCTTTGCTTTTGTGGTCACACCTCCTCCCATTATGGCTCTTTTGCCTCCCTCTTCTCCTTAAAAGTACCTCATTACAATGGTTTTACCTGGCTAATCCAGGATAATCTCCCCACTCGAAGGTCAGTTGATCAGCAACAACCATCCCATTTGCTATCTTAATTCCACTTTACAAGTAACTTAATGTATTCACAGGCTTTGGGGACCAGGACACAGATTATCTTTGAGGGATTGTTATCACACCTCTCATAGCTAATAAGAGGACAAAGCCAGGATTGGAACCCAAATGTATCAAATTCTGAAGGCTGTATTTTTAGCCATCTATTGCAGAAATAACAGATCTGCATCTTCAAAAGAAATGAATGAGGCTGATTCTCATGCTTCCCACCAGATCCATTCTCTAAATAATTTAATGATTGGCAATTTATGTGGAGAATCTAACTCTGGATTCACATGGAGGTAGAATTTGACAGGGCTACAGATAATAAGCAAGTTGTTTCAAAGCTCACCTTGAATTCTCAGGTACTTTCATTTTGTTTCTGGTGTTTTTGTGCTTTGTTAATTTTAACTGCATTATCCCATGTTTAAGACTACAAGCTGAATGTAAAACAGCTGTGTCTGGAGTGCACTCCCAGGGGAGAACTGGAGAGAAAACACACTGGAAATCTACAAGAGGAAGATGAATGCTGTGGACCTGTGTGGAAGGTGTGGACACACAGCATGAACACAATCACAAGCACAACTACAGCAGCTGAGAGCTGGAATGGGAACCAACTTAGAGATGGAGTTGAGACCAGACTGCAGCAACCCATGGTGATGAAGCCAGAGGGAGAATCTGGCATGAGTCTGGACTGGAGCTCTGGTGGCTAGAGGTTGCCAGCAGTTGTCCATGGACCCAGTGGAAGTAGAGAGGGCATATTTATCTCACCCCAACTTCCCCACAACAGTGCCCACTGCCTGGCTAAGAAAGGGTGGGCACAATTTTGGGTTAGGGCAAGAGCTTCAGAAGACATTGTGCCCACTCACAGCAACTGGGTGAGAGAGGACTCCATCTTCTTGGCAGCACTAGTAGTAGTGG
This sequence comes from Oryctolagus cuniculus, assembly GCF_051225735.1. Classification (NCBI taxonomy): domain Eukaryota; kingdom Metazoa; phylum Chordata; class Mammalia; order Lagomorpha; family Leporidae; genus Oryctolagus; species Oryctolagus cuniculus. Next base: position 104,185,266 of record NC_142873.1, read on the forward strand.
TGGGAAGATAGCAACATTCAGCCAGTGGCTCTGGTGTACACAAGTGATCCAGTAATTCTAGCACAAGGAACAATCTGCAACTCCCACTGACTTTGAACCTGGCTGGGAGATGGCTGGGCAACCATGTAGGCTGGTGAGGCATGTGCAGCCTCTCAGGAGCAAGAAACCTAGGCAGACCTGTCTCAAGGAATATCTGCTTCTCTGTTGACTGGACAGGCTGGCAGGGCAGAGAGAAACCTATGCACCCAGCAATTGTGAAAGCATTGTGTGCTGAGACCATGGGAACTCACTGGGTACACGAGAAGGTGGAAGGTATGGTAGGGCCTTGGGCAATCACTGGGTATAGCTCCAAATGCTTGGAGCTCCTCAGTTGCCTAGAGAAGGTCATTGCAATGGGAACTGTGCTTACAGTGAAGACTGTGCAGATATAAACTGTACAGTTCATACAGTGGAGCAGAACATACTGGGGGCTAACACTGGGACATTGAGATCTACCACGCTAAACTTGGGTGTTACCCTGAATACTCGCCCCACCCCTAAGCACTGAACAGAGCTCCCTGGCCACAGCAACCACACACCACTTAGTATTTACTGAAAGTGCAGATATTACATTAGGCCACAAAGGCATACCTCAAATACAAATGCCATCACAGGAAAAAGAAAATCAAAACTTAACAAGTGTCTAAAAACAAGAAATAAATATAAGAAAGACACCATGACCCTCTCGAAGGAATTCAAGCTTTTAATATTAGAATATGAAGATGAAGAGATTGAGGAAATGCTGGAAATGAAATTCAAAAAATTAATCACAAGATTACACAAAAGCAATCAGAAGCAAATCTACAAAGTAAAGAAAAGCATACATGACATGAATACAAACTTTTCCCATTAAATTGGGATATTAAAGAGAAATCAAAGTGAAATATTAGAAATGAAAAACTCAACAGATCAAATAAACATGTGAACTGAAATTGATCACTTGGAATAGTGAGATGGCATTGGCACATGCCACCTTGATGGGATTGAATTGGAATCCCCTGGTATGTTTCCAGCTCTACCAATTGGGGCAAGTCAGCCCGAGCATGCCCCAAATTATACATCTCTTCCCTCTCTTATTCCCACTTTTATGTTTAACAGGGATCACCTTTCAGTTAATTTTCAACACTTAAGAATAACTGTGTGATAATTACAGAATTAAACCAGTCATATTAAGTAGAACAGACAAAAAAAAATACTATGAGGGATAATGTATTAAGTTGTCCATTAGCAGTCAGGGCTATGCTGATCAAGTCACCATTTCTCATAGTGTCCATTTCACTTCAGGAGGTTTCCTTTTTGGTGTTCAGTCAGTTGTCACCGATCAGGGAGAACATATGGTATTTGTCCCTTAGGGACTGGCTTACTTCACTCAGCATGATGTGTTCCAGATTCCTCCATTTTTTTGCAAATGACTGGATTTCGTTGTTTCTTACTGTGGTATAGTATTCTAAAGAAAGGACTAAGAGTCAAAGGGAGCACATAAACAAGTCTAGTATCTGCTAACACTAACCGATAGAATAAATAAAGGGGAGAGTGATCCAACATGGAAAGTGAGATACTCAGCAGACTCATAGAATGGTGGATGTCCTAAATAGCACTCTGGCCTCAGAATCAGCCCTAAAGGCACTCGGATCTGGCTGAAAATCCCATGAGAGTATTTCAGGCATGGAAAGCCAAGACACTCTGGCAAAAAGATCTCTGTGAGTGAGATCCCAGTGGAAAGAACAGGTCTTCAAAGAGGGAGGTGCCTTTCTCTGAAGGGAGGAGAGAACCTCCACTTTGACTATGACCTTGTCTAAACAAGATAAGAGTCGGAGAACTCAAGGGGCTTCCATAGCCTTGGAAACTCATGACTGGTGCATAGGGAGATTATTGATGCCATAACGAGTACTCAAACAGTATATTTCACTTTGTGTTTCTATGGGGGTGCAAACGATTGAAATCTTTACTTAATGTACACTAAACTGATCTTCTGTAAAAAAAAAAAAAAGAAATTATCAATTCCCAACTTGACTCTCACTGGGATTAAACATGACAATAGGTCTGATCTGATTTCATCATCATTTAAAAAAAATCATCTATTATTTTTCACTTTATGTTTCTGTGTGGGAACAAACTGTTGAAATCCTTACTTAATGTATACTAAGCTGATCTTCTGTATATAAAGAGAATCAAAAATGAATCTTGACGTGAATGGAAGGGGAGAGGGAGTGGGAAAGGGGAGGGTTGTGGGTGGGAGGGACGGTATGGGGGGGAAAGCCATTGTAACCCATGAGTCGTACTTTGGAAATTTATATTCATTAAATAAAAGATAAAAAAAAAGAACTTAATACAAAAAAAAAATAAACATGTGGTGGAAAGTCTTAACAGCAGAATTAATGAGGCAGAAAAAAAGAATACCTGAACTAGAAGACAAATCTGACAGTCAGACAAAAAAAACAGAAAAATTAAAAACACCATTGGAGGCCTATGGAGTACTGTCAAACGACTCAACATATGAGTCTTAGGAGAACCTGAAGGTGTGGAAAGAGAGAATGAACTAGAAGGCCTATTTAGTAAAGTAATTACAGAAAACTTCCCCAATTTGGAGAAAGAAAGGGATGCCCAAGTAGAGGAAGCACTTAGAACTCCTAATAGACATGACCAGAAAAAGATCTTCACCATGATATAGGTACCCAGGTTTTCCACAGTAAAACATAAAGAAAATAGTCTAAAATGTGCACAAACAAAACACCAAATTACTTTTAGAGGACCTCCAATTAGACTCAGAGCTGACTTCTCATCAGAAAACCTACAGGCTAGAGGAACCTGGTGAGACGCAGTTCAAGTCTTAAGAGAAAAACACTGTCAACCCAGAATACTGAACCCTGTGAAGCTCTCATTTAGGAATGAAGGTGAACTTCCACAACAAACAGAAATTAAAAGAATTTGTCACCATTTGGCCAACTTTACAAAAGATGCTTAAGGATGTGCTATACAGGGAAACACAGAAAAATAGCCACCATTATCCAAAAATGTGAAGGTGGAAAATATTCCAGTAAAAGTACAAAAGAAATAAAAATGACATTAGGAATATTTAAGGAAAAATAGCAGGGCTAAGTTGTTGCTTTCAATAGTCACCTTGAATGTAAATGGCCTCAACTCTCCAGTAAAAAAAAGACTGGCTGAATAGATTAAAAAATAAGACCCATCTATTTGCTGCCTAGAAGGAACATACCTCACCAACAAAGATACAACATCCTTTCATGATGAGAACATTAAGCAAATTGGATATAGAAGGAACGTTCCTCAAGATTATCAAGGCAATTCATGGCAAACTCACAGCCAGCATTCTATTGAATGGGGAAAACTTGAAATCATTACCCTTATGATCTGGAACCAGACAATAATGCCCATTCTCATCATTACTATTTAATATAGTCCTGGAAATTTTAACCAGAGCCACTAGGCAAAAAAAGAAATCTAAGGGATACAAACTAGAAAGAAGGGAATTGAAATATCCACGTTTGCAGATGACATGATCTGATATATAGGGGATCCAAAAAGCTCCACTAAAAGACTATTGTAAATCATAACAGAGTTTGGTAAATTGGCAGGATATAAACTCAACACAGAAAAATCAATAACCTTAATACATACAGGCAATGTCATGGCTGAGAAAGAACTCTCAAGATCAGCCCCAGCCACAATAGCTCCAAAAATAATTGAACACCCTGGAATAAATTTAGCCAAGGAAATCAAAAATCTCAAAGATGAAAATTACAAAACACTAAAGAAAGAAATGGAAGAATACATTAAAAATGGAAAAATATTCCATGTTAAGTGCATTAGAAGAATCAACACGATCAAAATGTCCATACTACCATAATCAGTGTACAGAGTGAATGTGATCCCAATCAAAACACCAATAATATTCTTCTCTAGAAAAAATCATGCTAAAGTTCACATGGAAACATAGGTGACTCCAAATAGCTAAAGCCATATTATATAATAAAAACAAAGCCTGGTATTAGCACAAAAGCAGACTTGTAGACCAATGGAACAGAATAGAAACTCCATAAATCAATCCACACATCTACAACCAACTTATCTGAAAAAGGAGCTAAAATAAATCCGTAGTGGAACAACAGTCTCTTTAACTGTCATGGTGGGAAAACAGGTCTCCACATGCAGAAGTATGAAACTAGATCCATACCTTACAGAAAAATCCACTCAAAATGGATCAAAGACCTAAATCTAGAAACCCATATCCTCAAATTATTAGAGAACATTGGGGAAACTCAGTAAAACATTGGCATAGGCAAAGACTTCTTGGAAAAGACAATGAAGCAGAGGCAATCAAGCCAAAGCTGCAAATGAAATCACATCAAGCTGAGAAGCTTCTGCACTGCAAACGAAACATTCAGCAAAGCTAATAGGCAACCAACACAATGGGAGAAAATATTTGCAAACTACGCAACTGATAAATGCTTAAAATCTAGAATCTAGAAAGAGCTCAAGAAATTAAACAACAAAACAACACAGTTAACAAATGGGCAAAGGACTTGAACAGAAATTTTTCAAGAGAGGAAATTCAAATTGCCAACAGACACTTGAGAAATTGCTCAGGATCACTAGTCTTCACGGAAACACAAATCAAAACCACAATGAGGTTTCACCTCACTCCAGTTAGAATGGCTCATGTGCAGAAATCAAGAAATGACAAATGCTGATGAGGATGTGAGGAAAAAGGTACCCTGGTCCACTGTTGGTGGGAATGTAAACTGGTGCAGCCACTGTGGAAGAACATATGGAGAGACTTTAGAAATCTGAATACAGATCTATCGTATGATCCAGACATCCCACTCCTGGGAATATACTCAAACTAAAAGAAATCAGTATAAGAAAGAGTTATCTCTACCCCCATGTTCATTGCAGCACAATTCATAATAGCTAAGATATGAATCAACCCAGATGTCCATCAGCTGTTGACTAGATAAAGAAATTATGATATATGTACACTATGGAAAACTTCTCAGCAACAAAATTAAGTGCACCAGGGCTCACAAGAATACACAGGAAAAGTGTACACTCTGCTTTGAGGAATCTCAGGGAAATCTATGTTTTGGTCCTATTTTTTTCTTTCTTCCATGAAATGGGGTTGGAATAAATCAGATATTATCAGATCATGAACATTTTAAGTCCTTAGATGTGTGGTTCACTGTAGTGGTCTTCATGGAAGGTTTAATTTTTTTTTTCTTAAACCCCAGAACTGTTGCCAATATGGAGCCTATTTATCTTCTAGCAATGTTCTGCTGTGTTGAGAGGTAGATGCCCCTTCTATCTGCACGTATCTGCTAGTCACCCTTACCTTAGGCATTTTCACTTGCTTTGGCTTCTTTTACCTGCAGCCTCACATCAGGTGTCATTTTTCATTAGTCAGTAGATCACCTCACTCATTCACCATTAGGATTAGCTGATATCAAATGTACCTTCCCATTTGAATTATCCAGCTTCCTACTTATGTAATGATGTAAACAAAGCAATACATCTATCATCAATGCTAGGAATTTGGGAATATGAAAATAAATAAAAGGTAGCCCTTGCCTTTAAGGGAGGAACTGAGATTATATGAAAGTGTTGTAAGAAGCCATTAAAAGAGTATGATAAAAATTAACAAGAAGGGAGTCATGAACCAAAGGTGAAAGAACAAATCTTTGGTTTTTTTTCTTTTTTTTTTTGACAGGCAGAGTGGACAGTGAAAGAGAGACGATCTGAAGCCAGGAGCCAGGTGCTTCTCCTGGTCTCCCATGCAGGTGCAGGCCCCAAGGACTTGGGCCATCCTCCTCTGCACTCCCGGGCCACAGCAGAGAGCTTTCTGAGGGCCTCAGTAGGTAAACAGGCGCTTTATCAGCAGATTGCCTATATTTGGATACAATGTAGGTTCCAACAAGACAGTGTTGAATAGAATGGAACTAAACTGAATCTGAAGATGAGGAAGCTGTATGTGTCAAGAAACAAATACGACTGATAATTATTTTCTATTCTAATAACCAAAATTATTTAAGCAGAGTTGTAGCATAGAACTCATATTTGTGATATCACCTTTGTGATAACTATAACAAGAGAAGATTTGTCAGTATTTTTATGCTGCAAATGAGAGAAACTACAAGTTAAATTCAGTTTATCAATAATTAAACTTCTTAGCTCATATAATGAAAATAGTGAAATAGCATAGGCTTCAAAGATGGCTTACTGCAGTTGCTGCAGATTCATTTTTATCCCCTGGGATGTACTCTCCTGGAATGTGTTCCAGCTGGCTTCCCTCAGGACAGTATATAGTATATAGTATATAGAAGCAGCCTAGAAGCCATTGCTACAATTTCTCAGCAACTGACCCCTTGTACCTCATTGGCAAAATGAATCACATTCTCTTGATCTAACCTTGCATCCACAGGAATATTGAAAAATAGATTTGTGAATTAATCATCAATACAAGGAATACAGAATTGGAATTACATAGATCAATGCTGTCCCTGAAATTGGGGGTTGGCTCAGCATTCCTTGAGTTACTTAGGTCATATGGAGAAAAAGGTGTTCCACTGAACAATATTTAGATTATTATTAGGGAAGGAAACAAGTGCTTTGGGGACAATTATCAAGAGCCATCTTGGATGATAATGACATAAATAAAAGAAATACCAGGAATGCAGTAAAGGAGAGGAAAGAGAAATCTTAAAGAGATGGAAGAATGAAGACTTGAACATTAATTGGATATGAGGTAAAGAAAAGATACATTTTAGGGAAGAACTCAACTTCAGGATATAAATAATTGGTATTCCTAGAGGATGACCATAGTTTGAAACAAAGAAAATAAAATGGGTTTTGAAGTTGTTAAGTTGAGCCTGACTCTTGGTATTCAAGTGGTGCACCAGAAATAGATAGCTGAGTCTGGATCACAACAGAGAGGGTGGGACTGGAGATAAAAATCGGGAGTGCAACAGGATCATGAATGAGATTCTCATGGGATTGGGCTCCACAAATAAAGCAACTTCTGGACATGTTTCAATAAAATTATTCTTTAGAGATATAATCCCCACAAGAGAGCAACTCTCACCTCAGGGATAAAACAGATTCCATTAACCTCTGAGCACAGCTTCTCCAACCTTAAAACACAGAGTTCTAGCTGAGTGCCCGGGAGAGTTGATGAGCAGCTTCATCACCTCTTCTTAGTGCTCCTTCAAGTGAGCTAAAATGCATTACAGCTGCCACTGTCTGCCCTCCGGGAGTCTTCAATGTTAGACAAGTGTTCAGTCTATTTAGGACATGAACTGTATCTGAAAACATACCCCTCATCATACAAGAGAATCAATGGATGCCTAGTGTCCAGAAATATCAGAGGGCTGACTGCAAGTTGACTCATGCTTGATAATATGTGGTTTGCCTTGTCAAGATATTAAATATTACAGAGGTAACTCATCAGTGCAGATTAATGAAGTCACCAGAATCATTTAGAAGGCAATTGAGTGCCTAATTTTAATGAGAAGCCTGATTGCTACTATTGAAATGAAACAAGAGAAATGTATACTCCTCACCCACCGAATGTTTTTCCCATTTGGCACAACAATTATGGTGTCAATCTCTAGTTCATAAGCAGGTCTTTTCTAAGATTACACATTAGATGATTTCCAAAGAATTAAGTAATTTAGGTACGGAATATTAGAGTGGCATGACTCCAATCAGGAAATCTCCTGGAATCAAAAGGTAAGATAGAAAATGTCACTTTATGAATGAGAGTAAATATAAGGAAAGAAAAATATATGGCATTAATTCTCCTCCTAGGAACTAAGATAAGATTTTTCAAGAAATTAGATGTGATTATGTGGGTGCTGTTGACAGGCAGGGGTGTTTTTATATATGGCAAGAAGACAGGTAGGCCAGCGCCGCAGCTCACTAGGCTAATCCTCTGCCTTGCGGCGCCAGCACACCAGGTTCTAGTCCCAGTCGGGGCGCCAGATTCTGTCGCGGTTGCCCCTCTTCCAGGCCAGCTCTCTGCTGTGGCCAGGGAAGTGCAGTGGAGGATGGCCCAAGTGCTTGGGCCCTGCACCCCATGGGAGACCAGGAGAAGCACCTGGCTCCTGCCATCGGATCAGCATGGTGCGCCAGCTGCAGCACAACGGCCATGGTGGCCATTGGAGGGTGAACCAACGGCAAAGGAAGACCTTTCTCTCTGTCTCTCTCTCTCACTGTCTACTCTGCCTGTCAATAAATAAATAAATAAATAAAGATTTTAAAAAAAGAAGACAGGTGAATGTTTCTAAAATGTATTCATTTCAAAAGAAACAAATATGAAAACCTCAAAATGTGTGTTGTAGAGAAATTTTGTAGATACAAGTTGTTGGTTAGCATATGTTTTAAACATAAGAAGTCAGAAAGCATCAATCATCAGAGCTCATTCTTGCAAGAAAAGAAGGAAAGAGACAAGAAAGAGAGGTTAACGAGGGAACACAGCAGAAGCAGAAAGAAAATTAGAGATAAATTATGTGAAAAATAGGCATTTTGCCTATCAAAATGGTATACTCTGGAATACTGGCATTTATACATCTCTTACTAATTTCTTCCACTATGATCTCATGCTTACTAAGCAACTTCCTTACTTCTGCTTTGGCTACTGAGGCATCCCAAGATTTGGTGAGGATAGAAAAGGTAGTTGATGTGACTGAGTCTTAGAAGATAATTGTTCTGAGTATTTTGTACGCATTACTATGTTTAAGGATACCTTATATAATGGTTATTCTGGTCTAAAATGTATTCTTCATTTTACATTCATAAAGAGTAAACATTTTAAAAGTGATCTTTGAGTTTACATATCAGAAATCACTGTTAAAACTGGTACTAATAACAAAAATAACTGGTCAAACCAAAGATTAGGATAAGGCATTAGTTCTAAACCAATGTTATAAATGTTCTCTCAGGGACCAGGGACAGTTGTGTGACTTAAGAGTTTGAGACATCAGTTTGGTTGCTCACATTCCATATCCATGTGCCTGGATTCAAGTTCTAGCTCCACTCCTGATTCCAACTTCCTGCTTCTGTGCACCCCAGGAGACAGCACATAATGGCTCCACTATTTGGCTTCCTGCCACCCACATGAAAGACCTGCATTGAATTTCCAGATTACAGAGATTTGAGGAGTGAACAAACAGATGAGATCTCTGTCTGTCTCTGCCTTCCAAACAAAAATTGAAGTAAATATTCTCAGGCCCAGCACTGTGGCATAGTGGTTAAAGCTGTTACCTGCAGTGCCAGCATCCCATATGGGCACCAGTTCGAGACCCAGCTGCTCCGCTTCCAATCCAGCTCTTTGCTATGGCCTGGGAAAGCAGTAGGAGATGGCCCAAATTCTTGGGCGCCTATACCCATGTAGGAGACCCAGAAGAAGCTCCTGACTCGTGGCTTTATATAGGTGCAGCTCCGGCCATTGGCGCCATTTAAAGAGTGAACCAGGTGGTACAAGACTTTCTCTCTCTCTCTATCTCTCTCCCTGCCTCTGCCTCTGCTTCTGCCTCTGCCTCTGCCTCTGCCTCTCTATATTACAAAGAAAACAATGAAATAAAAATCTAGTAGTCTTTCTTTTTTTTAGAAAGCTTTTACTTAATAAATATAAATTTCAAAGGTCTAGCTTTTGGAATATACTGGTTATTCCCCCCATACTCACCCTCTCACCCCACTCTTGTCTCACCTCCTATTCCTTCTCCCATCCCATTCTTCATTAAAGTTCATTTTTAGTTTAACCTTGTATACAGAAGAACAAATCCATACTAAGTAAAGATTTCAACAGTTTTGACCCCCCCCCCAACACACAAACAACATATAACATACCATTTGAGAACAAGTTTTGCAGTTAATTCTTATAGTAGAACTCATTAAGGACAGAGGTCCTACATGGGGAGCAAGTGCACAGTGACTCCTGTTGTTGATTTAACAACTGACATTCTTATTTATGATGTTAGTGATCACCCGATGCTCTTGTCATGAGCTGCCATGACTATGGAGGCCTTCTGAGTCCACAAATTCCATCAGTATTTAGACAGGGCCATAAGCAAGGTAGAAGTTCTCTCCTCCCTTCAGAGAAAGATACCTCCTTCTTTGATGGCTCCTTCTTTCCACTATGATCTCACTCACAGAGATATTTCATGTAGGTTATTTTTTTGCCACAGTGTCTTGGCTTTCCATGCCTGAAATGTTCTCATGGGCTTTTTAGCCAGATGAATACCTTAAGGGCTGATTCTGAGGCCAGAATGCTATTTAGGGAGTTCGTCATTCTATGAGTCTGCTGTGTAGCCTGCTTCCCATGTTGGAACATTCTCTCCTTTTTCATTCTATCTGTTGTTATTAGCAGACACATCTAGTAGTCTTTCTCTTCATTACATATTAGTGCCACAAAGTTCATTGTACATAGGAAAGTATCATCAACACTGGACAATTTTTCAAACACTAACTACAAGCTTTTGTTGGTATCAGAGCACTTTTTGCCAAGAAAAAATGAGTAAGAAGTTAATTTATATTAGCTTTCAGAAAAGTAGCATCCACTTAGCCTTCTGTACCAAGGGGTTTCGTATCCATGGATTCAACTGATCAGAGACCAAAAATATTTTGAGTAAGAAAATCTCATCTGCACTGAATATATACATAAAGCTTTTTCTTGTCACTTTTCTCCACACAATATAGTAAAACAACTAATTATGTACACATGCAAAGTATTAGGTATTATAAATAATCTAGAGGTGATTTAAAGAATATGAGACTATTTGTAGGTTATGTGCAAATATTACCCCATTTTATATAAGGCACTTGAGCATCTTTTAATTTTAGTATCTGCAGAGGTTTGAGAACTAATTCCCCATACTGAGGGATACTGAGGGACAACTGTATATAGCAGACACTATCTGTGTTGGTTACCTACAAATTACACATTCTCCTCTCTTTTATCCTTGCAACAACTTAAACAGATTTGGAGCATCAATGTCCCCCCCTTGCAACAAGACAAAACAAAACAGGTTTCTTGTGGATAAGGGTTCCCATATTACACTGTTCTCGCCAAAGAGAGGAATGAAGAGAAATATGAAAAGATTGCTGGAAAATTTTAAAAATCCTTTGTTTATTCAATCTATAATTCACAAGACATTCTTTTAATCATTATTTATTTATTTGATAGGGAGAGAGAGAGAGAGGGATTTCATTTGTTGGTTCACTCTCCAATTTCCCTCAACAAATGTCCTCAACAGCTGGGACTGGTCACAGCAATTACAATGGCCATCACTACTGCCTCTCAGGGTTTGCATTAGTCTCTTACTTCAGGTGGTTTGGCTGCTTCTCCATCTCAGGGGGTACTTTGTCCTTTAAAAAATGGCACCAAGGACAGATGGTTTGAAAGCAATATTGGAAGGAACAGTTGATGAAAAGATAAATTTGATGGTGCTGCAAATATTCCAGTCCAATTATGGGCATAGAAAGATGCATGATCTACCTCACAAGAACAATCAAGCATTCATGCATACTGTCTCCCCTAGATCATATTCTTCCCTGCAGTTGATGGTAAATCAGGTCAGGAAACTAACAGTGATTACTGACTCATCACTTCTTCTCTCATCCCACATGCAGTATAACCCCAAATTATGTCATCTCTAAGTACCATTTACAACTCTATCTGAGTCCTTCAGTCACAGTTTTGCTTTTTCTATACTCAGACACATCTGGAACAAAAGTTTATGAGACCATGACAGCTAGATTGGAGCATGGTTCACTTTCCTGCTTTTGTCTACTATGTCAGATATTCTCTTGCATCAACTCAGTAAATGACTCCAGAACACAAGTTTTGAAACATAGGTTGAAGTCAGCATTTGCAGAACAGGTAAATTAAGCAGTGAAGCAAGTTTCCAAGCCATGGATGGACATGGAAAAGTCCCTCAACCATGTTTTAATCTGCTGTTGATACAGGTAGAATCCAAGAAGCCTCACACAAATGCTAGCTTACAGGCCCACCGTGGGTCCTCATGCATGGCAAGGACACTATCTTCTGGCACCTCCAACAATTCATAATTTCTCAGAGTAAGAGACTGATTCCTCTGGAAATTGGTGCTGAAACCTCTGAGAAGGCATTTTTTTTTTTTTTTTTGACAGGCAGAGCGGACAGTGAGAGACAAAGAGAAAAGTCTTTCTTCTGTTGGTTCACTCCCCAAATGGCCATCACGGCTGGTGCGCTTTGCCGATCTGAAGCCAGGAGCCAGGTGCTTCTCCTGGTCTCCCATGGGGTGCAGGGCCCAAGCACTTGGGCCATCCTCCACTGCACTCCTGGGCCACAGCAGGAGTGCCCACAGAGCTGGGCAGGAAGAGGAGCAACCAGGACAGAATCTGGCGCCCCGACCAGGACTAGACACTTGCTTTTTAAATATAAGTTTTCTCTATATCTGGAGCACAAACACAAGGCAGTTCATGGCAAGATTGTTTTTTTTTTTTTATTATATTGTGTGGATTTTGCCATCTGAAAAAATATAAGGCCAAATATATTAGCAGGATAGATCACAATACATGCACCTCAAGATTTTTGAGGTGTTAATACATGAAAAACATACTAATCAATTCCTTGATTGCGAAATTAGCTTTGTTATATGAGTCAATGGATTCGATTGTCCATAATAATTCATCCTCCACAACAAGCCAAAGTTTAGATCCAGAAAATAAATTCAGTCACAGAGATCTGCTCTTGATAAACACAAAACAGCTAATGATAACATAATCCTCATGTCCTTAAATTTTCAACAAGAGCTGTTCCCTCCCCCATTGCTAAATGCCAGAGAAGGAAATTCCCAAAGTAACTCAGACCAGCATTGGTCTTGGAGGTATGATGTGGAAAGTAATGCTTTTGCATGGCAAATAGAAAATTAATTTCATATCACCAAGTTTAACACACCTCATAGCTTTTAAGAATATTATTCTTTAGGTCATTGAACCTATTGCTATAGATGCAATATATTAAATTAATGTATTCAAATAATTATAGCTTTTGTGCTTAAAGAGCAAGTTCACTAATAGGAGAAAGAGCTTATAACAAAAAAATTTTGTATTTATCTCTATCCCTGTTATCTCATGTCTTCAAAGTCAGATACATTCAAATTGCTATTAATTTGCATACTGACTTCTGCTTTTTTTTTTCTTATTTTGATTTCTGCTCCCATTAGCTTCAATGAAATGTAATATGCCATGGAATCTTCAATATACACTTCTAAATTGACAAGTCTTCTGTACTTGCTATCCAGTCCATTGGCAATTAGAATCTTAGTGAACTTCCCTTCTATATACCTTTGTAGTGAAGGTTGGTATGATGATAACTCATAAAAAATGTTGTTAGTGTTATAACCGACATCCTTGTGAAGATGTCTTTCTCTGAACAAGTTTGGACTGGGGCTTTACCTTACTTGCATGATATGAGGAGAGAAATAGGGAAAGTCAAAGTCTTGATGGCCAGAAGTTGTGTGCTGTTTTTTATTATTATTTTATCCTAAGACCTGCAAGAAGCCTAGCTCTACAAAGCGATCTAAGCACTGATAATATTAGTACTCACTAGTTTTAAAGGCTCCAAGAAGTATGCATTGCCCAACACATCTAGTTCAGTACCTACATGGCTAGAAAATTTTTAGAAAGAATTGATGTTCTTTACATAGAGTCACCTAACTTAGGACAACAACAACAACAAAACAATAGCATGACATTTAGAGAGCTTCTAATCCAAAGACATTCTTAAATAGAGGAAGAAGTGTGATATGCCTTACCCTGATATTTTCAGAAATTCTGAAGATGTCTGTTAGTGGCTCTGAATGCAGTACTGATCTCCAAGTCTTTTATTGCAAAAACAGAGATTCAGGAGGGAGCCAGTATGAGTTCAGAAAGGGTTATTCCAGAATCTAGACCATATGAAAATAAATCTTGTAGGTGGGCTGAGGTCACAGTATGGATAAGAAATTCTAGTTCTTGAAAAAAAAATGTAATTAAGCCTTAGAGTCCTAGTGGGAAAATGAAGTGACTTTAGTTATTCTTTCTTAACCTCTACCCCCAAATCTATTGAACAATGATTAGTATTTTCCAATTAGGTTTTAAAAATTTTTAAACAGAAATCCATGTTTCATTTTTAGAACTAAGAAATCTATAACTTAACTTTAAGCATATGTTCATTGTTTAGTCCTTTGAAAAAGATTGCAATTTAGAAACACTTACTTTTATTTGGATTTTTACCCTACAGTTCCTTTTTTTTTTTTTTTTTTTGGACAGACAGAGTGGATAGTGAGAGAGAGAGACAGAGAGAAAGGTCTTCCTTTTGCTGTTGGTTCACCCTCCAATGGCCGCCACGGCTGGTGCACTGCGGCCTGCGCACCGCGCTGATCCGAAGCCAGGAGCCAGGTGCTTCTCCTGGTCTCCCATGGGGTGCAGGACCCAAGCACTTGGGCCATCCTCCACTGCCTTCCCGGGCCACAGCAGAAAGCTGGCCTGGAAGAGGGGCAACCAGGACAGAATCTGGCACCCTGACCGGGACTAGAACCCGGTGTGCCGGTGCCGCTAGGTGGAGGATTAGCCTATTGAGCCGCGGCGCCGGCCGCTACAGTTTCATAATCATGAAATATTTCCTTACCTCTCACATGTAATAATCCTCTTCTTCACCATGAAGAATTATTAATCAATCATAATGTAACATTAGACACATATTCTATTTACAAGATTCTTAGCACTTTGAGCTTTAGAAAATCAGTTACAAATAGATATGTGAACTGTTTGCAAGCAATTGCATTGCAAATATCATCATTTAAAAACTACTTAAGAGGTGGGCACATCAAAGAAGGATGTACTTTTCTCTGAAGGGAGGAGAGAACTTTCACTTTGCTTATGGCCCTGTCCAAACACTGATGGAGTTTGTGGTCACAAAAGGCTTCCAGGAGGCCAGTGTCGTGGCTCACTTGGTTAATCCTCCACCTGCTGTGCTGGCATCCCATATGGGCGCCAGTTCTAGTCCTGGTTGCTATTCTTCTAGTCCAGCTCTCTGCTGTGGCCCAGGAAGGCAGTGGAGGATGGCCCAAGTGCTTGGGCGCCTGCACCCGCATGGGAGACCAGGAAGAAGCACCCGGCTCCTTGCTTCGGATCAGTGTAGTTCCAGCCGTAGCGGCCATTTTGGGGGATGAACCAATGGAAGGAAGACCTTTCTCTCTGTCTCTCTCTTTCACTGTCTAATTCGATCTGTCAAAATAAATAAATAAATAAATAAAGGCTTCCATAGCCTTGGCAGCTCATGACAGGAGCCTCGAGTGATCACTGATGTCATAAATAACAGTGTTAATCGCTAAATTAACAACAGAAGTTACTATGCACTTACTCTCCATGTAAGACCTCTGTTTAATGAGTTGTACTATGAGAATTAACTGCAAAACTTGTTCTCAAACAGTACTTTATACATTGTGTGTGTGTGTGGGTGTAAACTGTTGAAATCTTTACTTAGGATAGAGTTGGCCTTCTATATATAAAGTTAAACTAAAAATGAACCTTAATGAAGAATGGGATGGGAGAGGGAGTGGGAGGTGGGACGGGAGTGGGGGTGGGAGGGTGGGTATAGGGGGAAGAACTACTATATTCCTAAAGTTGTACCTATGAAATTTGTATTCACTAAATAAAAGCTTAAAAAAAAGAGATGGACATTTGTGCTGTGAAGATGTTCCCTGGGATACATGCATCACATATCAGAATTAAGGGGTTTGAGTCCTGAAAACACTCCTGATTCCAGCTTCCTACTAATGTACATCCTGGGTAATAGCACTTGCCAGTAGCTGAGTTCCAACCACACATGTAGGAAACCCAGACTGAGCTTCTGGCTCCAGGCTTTGGGCCCGGCAAAGCTAAGTTTTTGATGGCATTTGAGGAGTGAACCAATAAATGGGAGATCTCAGCCTCTCTGTGTCTCTGACCTTGAAATAAAATTATAAATAAATATTTTAGGAAAACTAATTAAAACAGGAAAAAGACTAAAATCATCATTTCGAGTCTCCAAAATTCAGTAAGTTGAAGATTAATAGTAACTCTGAATATTAGTATTAACTTCATTTTACACAGTGTGTAATGCTGTTATGCTATTAGTGCCCTTTCTATCATGATTCCAGGAAGATATTCCCTTTTGGTCTCAGTGTCACAGATAACCATATTTCTCCTAAGCAATTGGTTTGTTTGGAGACCAGTGATATCATTTCACTTGTTTCACATTTTGGACTTTTATGATAAGCTCTATATGCAGTTTTCATTAATTCGCTCTCTTAGGCATTCTGCAATGCTCACAAACAGAGCAAAGTCTCTCCCTGTCCATAAGAACTCAAAATCTAATGGAGAAGATAAACTAGCAAGTAACAGAAAATGCCTTTGTTAACTATGTGTAAAAATGTCAGAGAAGGTTACCAGGGAATCAGTTGAAGCAGTATCTAACTATCAAATAAGCATAATGGAAGGCTTCTCACAGGATGTAACATCTATACCAAAACCTGAAGGGTGAGTAGGAATTAAGTCTCAGAGAAGTTGAGAGAAAAATACGGAAACATAAAGAGTAAGAATCTTTACCAGGAAAAGAAAACAAAAAGCACCAAATCCCCGGGGGAAACAGACAGCAAAGATTGTGGCTGGAGCAGAAAATGTGAGTGGAGTGTGTGTGGGATGGTTGGCGGATGTGTTAGAAAGGGAGGTATATACTAAATTCCTAAAGGAGCTCATGCGTCCAACCAAGGAGGTTGACTATTTTAAGGTGAGGGAGAGCCACTCAGGAGTTTATACAGAGAAAGGACATTTTTTGCATTTCAGGAAAGTTGTTACAGTGTAGAAATTGAATTGAGTGAGAGATTAATCCTGGAGTAGTGGAAACAAATTAGGAAACTAACTCAATTTTACAAATCAAAGTTGAAAGTCTTAATAGAAATGGAAGAAGGAGATTCGAGACAGATTAAAGAGGTGGGTTCTATAATGCAACAGTGAAGAACTGGATTAAGAGTAGTCAAGCAAATAGATGAGTCTACCATTTGTAAGCAAACCTGGCCTTCTGTTTTCATTTCTTGTCAGTACAATCTGCCTCTTAGTGTGAAATATTTGACCTGTGACTGGCCTTTTTACTCAGAATAACTGATAAACTAATTTTAGATGTTTTCAAAGGATACTGACTCAAATACAGGATAGTCTACTTATTTCTGAGCTCTACAATTTGTGCTCCATCCTCATTTAAGCTACATACTCAACTTATACAACATAGCTCATAAATCATTTATGCTTCAAGGTGGATGAGTTTGTTATCTCTTTTAATGAGGAAATTAGAAGATTAAAAAGAGCATTTTAAGAGAACTTTCAGTTTAAAACCAGTGGAGGCCGGCGCTGCGGCTCAATAGGCTAATCCTCCACCTGCAGCGCCGGCACACCGGGTTCTAGTCATGGTCGGGGCGCCGGATTCTGTCCCAGTCGCTCCTCTTGTCCAGCTCTCTGCTGTGCCCCAGGAGTGCAGTGGAGGATGGTCCAAGTGCTTGGGCCTTGCACCTGCATGGGAGACCAGGAGAAGTACCTGGCTCCCGGCTTTGGATCAGCGCGGTGCGCTGGCCGCAGCGCGCCAGCTGCAGCGGCCATTGTGGGGTGAACCAACGGAAAAGGAAGACCTTTCTCTCTGTCTCTCTCTCTCTCTCTCTCACTATCCACTCTGCCTGTAGAAAATAAAAATAAAAAATAAAACCAGTGGAAATTGGGTTTGGGCATGAAGTATATAACCATCAAGGAGAAGCTAAGCACAGACAAAAGAAGCCAGAAGGTGTGCTCTCCTAACCAGTCTCCTTTCTCTGCTCTTGCCCTATGGAAGCTACAACATCATTTCAAAGCATAAATCAGAAAATATCATTCCTGCACTCAAAGCCCCCAGCTGTTTTTACATTTTGTTCTGAATAAAAGCCAAAGTCCCTAGAAAGGCCTCCAAGATCATACCTAGTGCAAGTTCATGATCTGGCCCAACCCATTCCAATCCATTGCTTCTCTGAATCTTCTCCTACCTCCTCCTTTTCCCTCACATCCTGATTTCCTTATTGGTCCACAAAAATCTCAGGTGCATTCCTGTCCCATGTCACTTGTTCTTTTTGTTTCCTCTTTTGAATTGATTTATCCTCAGAAGACAACTGCTTTTTCCCTCATTTTCCTATAATCTTAATCTATAATTCATATTCTTTTGGGGGCCTTCCCTAATCATTTTATCTAAAATATAACCCTTGCCCCACATTATTAACCCATATTTATTTATTTATTTGAAAGGCAGAGTTACAGAGAGAGAGAGAGGAAAAGACAATAAGAGAAGTCCTCCATCTGCTGGTTCACTCCCCATATGACCACAACAACCAAGTCTGGACCAAGCCAAAGCTAGGAGCCCGGAGCTGAGTCTTTAACATGGATGCAGGGCCCAAGGACTTTGGCCATCCCCTGATGCTTTCCCATGCACATTAGCATGGATTTGGATCAGAAGTGGAGCAGCTGGGACTTGAACTCGTGCCCATATGGGCTGCTGGTGCTTCAGGCTGTGGCTTTAATCCTCTGCCACAGCACTAATCCATCTCACATTTGCTACTGTATCTTTCCATAACACTTACCACTAACTAACATACTATGCATACTACTTAGATATTTTTTCATGTCTGAGTTCTTCACTGGAATATAACCTCTTTGTTGCAGCCCCAAATGTACACCACTGCCTAGCATATAATATAAGTTAATAAATAATGACCAAAGGTCATTCCTATAGGTCAATGAGTATTTGTAGGTATTAATACAGAAAGTTCTCAAGTAAACCACTAGTAGAATTGAAACAAGAACACAATTGACTCTTGGTACATAGCATTTACTACAATATCACATAAGTTCTAATATCATTTTCAGATTTTCTCTCATAGTATTCACATTTCATAGAAAATTTTAGCTGGATCAAATAACGTGCAAGATGTGATTCTCTTCAGTTCAATATATATGCAGATTTCCAAAATAGCTCTCTCATTTTTTCTTTAAACCCTTGGTTCAACTTCTTATGTTGTCTATACCATGCATGCTTTGTCATTTCCCAGGTGCTGGGAAGAGTCTTCCCAAAGGACTAATCTTGGCTGGAATGTTAATACTATTCTGTCTCTAATACCAGGAATGCTCTCTATTATTGATGAAGTCTTTGAATTCAGACTTGGAATGATTCCCTCCATCTCTTTAAAAGATTTCATTGTAACTTTCATGGGGGTTCTGTTGAATCTACAGATTGCTTTGGGATATATGAACATTTTTACAGTATTAATTATCCAGATCCATTAACACAGGATATATATTCATTAATGTGTCTTCTTCAATTTCATCCATGAAAGTTTTTACTTTTCAATGAACAAATTTTTTACTTCTTTTTTTTTTTAAATTGATTATTGAAGAGGCAAACAGAAAGAGACCAATCAAGCTAACATCTGTCAGCTCATTCCTCAAATGCCTTCAAGGGCCAGGTGGCTGCAATCAGGAACCTAGAACTCATTCTACGTCTGCCATCTGGGTGACAGGAACTCAATAAGGTAAGCTATCATTGTTGCCTCCTGTGTCTGGATTGGATGCATTGAATACCATTGCATATAGAATACAAGCATCTCACCTTGTGTCTTGACCACTAGGTTAAATGCCTGGCTAATTCACTTCTTTGGTTAAATTCATTCTTAAGTATGTTATTCTTTTGCAACTATTATAAACAAGACTGTTTTCTTGATCTAATTTTCAGATTGTTTTTGGTGTAAACAAGTACTATTGATTTTGTGAATGCTGGCTTATTTTCCCTGCAATTTATTCAACTGGTTCATAAGTTCTAATGGCTTTTTTATAAGTTGTGTCTTTAACATTGTCTATATATAGGATCATGTCATCTTCAAAAAGACAATTTTGCATCTATATTTCCGGTTTGGAAGTTTTCTATTTACTCTTCTTTTCTAATTGCTCTTTTAAGGATTTCAGATATGACATTGAATAGACATAGTAAGAGAGGGCATCTATATCTTGTCTCTGATCTTACAGGAAAAGTTTTCAATTTTCTCCCATTGACTGTGATGTTAGCTATGGTTTATTTTAAGATTAATTTATGTTCTTAAGAGGCAGAATGACAGAAAGAGAAAATCAGAGACCGAATGATATCTTCCATCTGCTGCTGACTCCCCAAATGCCCACAACAACCAGAGGTAGGCCAGGCCAAAGCCAGGAGCTAGGAATTCCATCTGGTCTCCGATATGAGTGCTAGGAACCCAAGTACTTGAGTTACCATCTGCTGCCTTCCACATGCTTTAACCAAAAGCTGGATCAGAAGCACAAAATAGCATGGTTTGGCCCCTACCAGACATTCCAGTATGGGTTATAAGCTTCACAAACCATGACCCGACCTACTGTGCCACAATACACTCCCATATCTATGGATTTTTTTTATAAATGGCCCTTATAGTGTTGGAGCAAATTCTTTCCATAATTATTTATAAATGGACATTATTGTGTTGGAGTAAGTTCCTCCTATACTTCTTTTATTTTATAATGAATGAATATTAAATCTTGTCAACACTTTGCCTGTTTCTATTTAACTGATCATGGGGTTTTTAAGTTTCATTTTGTTAGTTTGGTTTATTGTATATATTTTTAAAAAAACCCTTCCATCCCAGGGATAAATATTATTTTCTCATGGTATATGATCTTTCATAAGTGCTGTTCAATTTACCTTGCTAGTATGTCATTGAAAATGTCAGTGTCCATAATCAATAGCAATATAGGCCTATAGTTTTATCTGTTTTTTCTGGCTTTGATATCATGATGAAATTGGTTTCATAAAGTAATTTGGAAATATCTTTTCTTCTCATTATTTATTTATTTATTAAAGAACTTAAGAAATATTGGTATTAATTTAACTTAAAAAATTCTGTAGAATTTATGTTGAAGCCATTTGGTACTGTATTTTTTTCTTACTGGAAGGAATTTTTTTTTCCTTCAATCTCTCTATATGTTATTAGTCTGAAACTAAAGATATTAGAGAGCACACTGTTGGAGTCACACTTCCTGACTTCAAATTATATTGTAAAATTGTAGTAATCAAAACAGCAGACACATATAGCAATATAACAGAGCAGAGAGGACAGAAATAAATCTATACATATATAGCCAACTAATCTTCAACAAAGTTATGTAATATGATAGTCTTTAAGTAATATGAAAGATAATCTTTCCAAAATATAATACTGGAGAAATAGGATATCCATGGGCAGAAGGATGAAAACAGAAACTTTTCTTAAATCTTACACAAAAATCCACTCGAAATGAACTAAAAGCTGAAATTTCAAATCTGAAACCATAAAATTCCTAGGAGAAAACATGGGAATAAAGCTTCTTTACATTGCTTTTGGCTAGATGTTGGGCGAAATGGGGAGTTACAAAGCAAAGGGTACAAAGTTTAATTTCTATAGTACAAGTAAATTTACATAGCTAATATACAGCATGAGGATGATAATTTATAATATTGTATTATATATTTGAAATTTATGAAAAGAATACCTTAAGCACTCTCAGCACACACACAAAATGTAAATATTTTGAAGAGTTATGTTAATTTGCTTGATTTTAGTAATTATTTTACAATGTATATGTGTATCAAAAATATTGTGCACATTCAATATATAACATATTTATTAAATGCAATTACTCTATTTGGCCTTTTTCCTTATCCAGTCATGGGATATGACAATGAACATTGATGGGTTAAAAATTAAAAGCAGGACATTCCAATACCTAGTTTTGGGCCTGAGACCATGAAGTTCTATGTTACACATTTCTGCCATCCCATTACCAACTCCATTGCTGCCCTTGCATCTCTACCCAAATGTTTCTCTGAAGACAGCCTTACCAAGCACACCTCACCACCACTACCATTATTTTCTTGTGCTCTATCTGCCTTATTCTTCTGTAGCCATTCTCACTATATAAACATATATGGATGGATATATATATATATATACACGCATGCATAGACATATTTATTTGTTTACTTCTTTGATTGTTTCACCAGTAGAATGCATCTTTCATAAAGGCCAAAATTCCTGTAATATTTTGCAATATGTTTCTCCTATTCTTTCAGATAATATCCAACTTTGTGGACAACAACCATTCTTACTGATCATTGAATTCCTCAACTTTTTCTCATCCTTGGAATTTATGGAAGGTGGTATGCCTTAATTTTGGATTTATATATTATGTATGAAGCACTTCAATAAGACAACCTTATAACCAAACTCATTTAAGAATCCTAACTATCATATAATGTATCATCCACCTTGTCATCAATGAAAACAGTGTCTTTTCTATTTCACAAATATAAAATTGTGAATTAAGAAGAGAATCTTTGTGTAAGAGTGTGAAATCCAAACTTCACATTCAGATCTCAGAGAATGGTTATGTCAACAATGATACATCACATTTCTTAAACATCTAGCATGTTCCAGTTTCTCTGCTGAATTATAAGCATTACCTTATTTAGTACTCACAATAGCATGACACCTTCTATTAAGTAATGTTAATTATATGCCAGGCAATGTACTAAACAGTCTATATTATTAATTTATTTATTTGAGAGGTAGAGTTACAGACAGTGAGAGGAAGAGACAGAGAGAAAGGTCTTCCTTCCTTTGGTTCACTCCCCAAATGACTGCAAAGGCTGGAGCTGCGCTGATCCGAAGCCAGGAGCCAGGAGCTTCTTCCTGGTCTCCCATGTGGGTGCAGGGGCCCAAGCATTTGGGCCATCTTCTTCTGCTTTCCCAGGCCATAACAGAGAGCTGAATTTGAAGAGGAACAGCCAGGACTAGAAACCGGAACTCATACGGGATGCCGGCGCCGCAGGCAGAGCATTAACTTACTGCGTCAGGGCGCCGGCCCCAACAGACTATATTATTAAATATTTTAATTCATTTAATCTTCATGAAAATCTAAGAAGTTATGGTGAACATTGTTGACTGATAATGAAAACTTTCTTTGTCCTTGACACTTATCAAGACTACAGTCCCCAGGCCCCAAGTTACTAGATGTGGTTGTATAATTGACTTATAACATTAGATTGTAAGTGGAGATAATGTGGGTATTTCCAGGTTCACACCATAAGAATCACCCACATGAAGCCAGTGCTGAGGCACAGCAGGTTAAGCAGCCCTGGCATCCCATATGGGTGCCGATTAAAGTCCCAGCCTCTCCACTTCCAATCCAGCTTCCTGCCTAATGCAGTGGAAGATGGCCAAGTGCTTGGACCCTGCACCCACGTGGGAGACCCAGATGAAACTCTTGGCTTCTGTCTTTGGTCTGACCCCACCCTGGCCATTGCAACCATTTGGGGAGTGACCCAGCAGATGGAAGATCTCTCTCTCTCTCTCTCTGCCTTTGCCTCTGCCTCTGCCTCTCCATCCCTGTAATTCTGCCTTTCAAATAAATAGATAACTCTTAAAAAAAGAATAATCCATACGACCTTTTTTTTTTTCTAGCTAGAGGAATGGAGATGCCCTGAAGGTTGTCTTGGAAACCGCATGTTGCAGATACTGCAGCCATCACAAGCTCAAGTATCTGAATGACAATGTGCACTAGAGAGAATCCCACAAACACACACACTTCTACAATATACTCACATACACTCGCACACAGTCACACATTTAATCACTTACACCATATATTTATATAAACACACACACTTGCACAATATATTCACATATGCTCGCACACATCACACATAATCACTCACACAATATATTCATATAAACTCACACACATATAATCATACATGTAATCAATCGGACACACACACACACACATATCTGTCTCATCTACCTATAGTGTCTAGACCTTTATTAGGTTGCTTACCTACTAGAACAAGATGTTGAATTTTGATAGTTGATTTCTTACAATGGTTAATTTACCTTAATTAAAAGTAGGTACTGTTCTTAACCCTGTTTCACAGATGATGAAACTGAGGCACTGAGAGGTGAAGTAATTTACAAGTATTTCTTATCCTTATTTTGTAAATAAGAAAACTAAGTCTCTGAGAACTTGAGTACATGGTCATATTATATCGGAGCTAAGCAAAACGGAAGCCACATTAAGATTTTCAATAGGAGATTTTTTATTTGGAGAACTATCCTCCCTGAGATTGAAGGAGCAGAAAGGGCAAATAAGATATAGTGAGACAACTCATAGGTCTAGAATAGCAGGGAAGCACCGCTAATCCTAGCACTGAAGAGAGGAATAAGTGATGTTACCAAAGGTCAAGTGCTAAGGGGGGCCTAGTATAACCCGGAATCATTAATGTGCAAAAATGTGGAACTTCAGTGGAGATGGTGCCCCTGAGTTTTGCCTGAAGCAGAGAGATGAGTATAGAAAAAATTTAGTTTCCCTCCTCTTTCATCTTCTAGTCTTATTACAGCATCCTGTTTTAGCTGAGCCTAACTAGAACACAATTGGCAAACAAACAAACAAACAAACATACAAAAATCCTGTGAAGCAGTTTGCTGAAATTGGTGATCTGCAATACCAAATAGAATAGGGAAGCTCAAAGAAAGGATCAAAGAGCAAATGGTCAAGTGGCCAGAGTACCAACTAAAACTCACACCTAATAAGTGGGAACGTGGAACTGGAACTCAAGCCTGAACAACTGTGAAGACATACACACATCTGATCTTTCTAAGATGCTATGCTGCCTCTCAAGTGAACACAGCTCTTGTCTGTAGTTTATCTTAAAAGTAATTTCTTCCATTTTTTACACATTTTTCCCTAGTTTTTAAGCTCACAGGATGGAGAGATTTTGTTTAGAAAGAGGCAGGTGACATAATTATGGGGTATCTTGCTACCACCTTTCCAGATTAGTCAGGTAAACATCAAATAATACTGTGAGTGTCAGACATGTATATGTTAAGACAATGTCAACAGGCAGCCCAGCACAATGGGGTTTGTTATTTAAAAAAATATGCTTTGGAATATGTGACAAATAACAGTGACTACATAAGCTTAGAATACAATTATTTAAATTCTTTGAGTCTTAATTCTTTTATCTGAAGAATAGAAATAATAATATCAACTGTACATACTTATACCCACGATGGACTATGAGGAATAAACGAAATGTTATATGTATATCACCTCCTTATGTATATCACCTCCTTAATTTCTTGAATATTTTTAGGGTCAACCAGCAGCAGCTGTTGTAGCTGATGCTGCTCGTGTCAGGGCTTTCACTATAGAAATGCAGGAGGTATTTGCTTGGACTATTCAGAGCATATCACATTTCCTTCCAGATATTCAGAACATTCAGCTAACATTCAAAGGGTGTGAAATTCGGGATGTTTGTGATAAATCAACTCCTTCAAGTATCGTGCTACAAACCCTTGGCATTTTGGTATATTTGAAAAAACTATTTGTTTTAGACACCAAAGCTTCAAACATTCATTTTAGTTCACTCTAGTGATAGTACTTAGGAATAATCCCATCACTTATAATGAATCCTCAATAGAAAATGAATTCCAAGTGATTATATTCTAATGGAAGAGTATGGCAATTTATGTAACTATACTGAAGAGAATTTCAAGAACTTGGGTCAATTTAAATTTGTTTTGTTATTTTCCACTTGGGAATCAAATGCACTAATAGCTAAAATTTTTCACCTAAAAATGTTTCCACTGCTGTGCCATGGCAGGGGTTCTGTGATTCTTGCTTCGAATGATTTGCTTTGTGTCAAATAGGAGTTGTTGATGATAAATTTCCTAAGATAGAAAATAGATATGTGATCATTTGTAGGAATAAATTGGTAGATACACTTTCTCTTAGCTCTATGCTGATATGAATTTCATTTGAATATGGATGAGAAATAGCTGTTGGAGTCCCCAGGATCCACTGAATTCAAATCTGATTTCAAGAATACAGAAGCATCATTATTAACTCCCTATTCTTTGAGATATTTATAATCCCCCCATCACAATAAATTATTTTGCCTTTAGGCATGCTGTTAAACATAATAAATAATTCCCTTTTCCTATTCTGCATTGCAGCAGCTAGTAGATTGAGTTCAATTCACATAACATTTTTGGCAAGTTCATATGATGACCAAACCATAACTTCCCCTTTGTTCACCCTGTATGATTCTATGTATCTATCACTCTAAGGGCAAAGATATATCAATTCCAAGATGAGACAGACAGCTGAAAAGAAGTAAAAGAGAGAGAGAGAGAGAGAGAGAGAGAGAGAGAGACTTAACATCCAGAGTCAGGGAGCTGGTTAGTTCTTCATGGTTGTCAGAGGAGGCAGCCTCAAGCCAAGAGGAACAGCTGCCACACCTTCCTTTGTTCAGCAAATGGAGAACTTCCAAATAATCCTAGAGGCTCAACCTTCCTACTTTTGCTTTTTTTTCCTTTTATTAAGTCAAACTGCTGAGGGTGGATCTATGGTTAACTAGCGAAATTGCTGTCCCTTCTACAGAGCAACAAAGAAATAGAAAATAGTCAAGAACTTCATTAAGTAGCTTCTCCACATCCTCTATTTTTAAATTACTGTATATATCTTACTTAACTAAAAATTTAGTATACTAAGATGACCCTATTAGCCAAAGAAAACAGGAACCATGTGTTACATTAGTCTCTTGTGTGTCATTCATTCACTCATTCAAAAATATTTATTAAGTGATTGCTATAGGCCAGGTAGAGTCTTAAGTTCTAGCAATATAGCAGTGGCCCAAACAGAAATCATTACCCTTGTTTAACTTTCATTCCATCATAATAAATATTAATAAAAATATAAATAACATAAAATATGCTAGATTGTGATAATTGTAGAAGATGACAGATTAAACAAGATGACAGATTAAAATAATGGAGGTAAGGAGTATATACACACACCTTGTTAAGTACCAGTGTTGCCCTAGAGTTTATGAACATCCAGAGATTTAACTGAGGGTCATTCTCAACAGGTAAAGAGTTATTTAAATTACTGAATCTCAGCCAAGATGGCGGAATAGTGAGGGCGTGCACCGATAGTCCGTGAAAAGATAGTTTAATAAAAGTGGAGTTACTGTAGCCACAGGAAAAGGCTCAGGAAAAAATTGCAGAGGAAACTCTTCTGGATCTAGTGGATGTGACACGGAGGATCTACAGGGAGAGCAAGGTCACCCACCACGTGGAAGCCAAGCTGCAGCAGCCGCGCCACCGCAGAAGCCGAGCCACAGAAGCTGCACCACCACAGAAGCTGTGCTACAGAGTCTGCGCGCCAGCGCTGGAAGGGGAGGGGGGATAAAAACATCGGTAACCCAAGACATTGGTGGGGAAAGGCAGAAAGAACCTAGAGGGAATGAAAGCCCCACTGGGGAAAGTTCACCAGGCGGACTGGAGGAGAGAAAAAACGAACAAATAAGGGGAACCGGCACGGACATTAGCCTCTCTCTCCACTCACCTTACAAAGCCGAGCAAGACAAAGAGCAGGCGCCATTTTATGTATGTAAAGAGGCGCTGGCCATTAGCCAAGCAGAAAAACCTGACTCTGGTGGGGAGAAATAACAGGAGGTTAAGACTTAGTTCTTAAAAGTGAGGAGCTAACGAACTGAGACTGTGAAAATCTGAGGGGAGGGCGAGAGAACTCACCGAGTACACAAACTCGGTAACCTTGGCAACCCAGTGAGAGACTGTTGAGCAATTTGAGACCACACTGAGGGCCGCATAAACTCTTTGTGTGGTTCCAGGGGTAACCAGACAAATACCCACAGGGGCCAGATTTCATACATCAGCTACCCTCAATTCCACTCAGCTGTGTGGAATTACTTCCCAACTGAGTCAGAAAAAAAAAAAAATAGAAAGAGAGAAGGCATTTGATAAAATACAACACCCTTTCATGATGAAAACTCTAAGCAAACTGGGTTTGGAAGGAACATTCCTCAATACAATCAAAGCAATCTATGAAAAACCCACAGCCAACATCCTATTGAATGGGG
Organism: Oryctolagus cuniculus; assembly: GCF_051225735.1. Taxonomy (NCBI): domain Eukaryota; kingdom Metazoa; phylum Chordata; class Mammalia; order Lagomorpha; family Leporidae; genus Oryctolagus; species Oryctolagus cuniculus. The sequence goes on from NC_142873.1 coordinate 104,213,374, forward strand.
AAAAGTTGGAAGCATTTCCACTGAGATCTGGTACCAGACAGGGATGCCCACTCTCACCACTGCTATTCAATATAGTTCTGGAAGTTTTAGCCAGAGCTATTAGGCAAGAAAAAGAAATTAAAGGGATACAAATTGGGAAGGAAGAACTCAAACTATCCCTCTTTGCAGATGATATCATTCTTTATTAAGGGGACCCAAAGAACTCTACTAAGAGACTATTGGAACTCATAGAAGAGTTCGGCAAAGTAGCAGGATATAAAATAAATGCACAAAAATCAACAGCCTTTGTATACACAGGCAATGCCACGGCTGAGGAAGAACTTCTAAGATCAATCCCATTCACAATAGCTACAAAAACAATCAAATATCTTGGAATAAACTTAGCCAAGGACGTTAAAGATCTCTATGATGAAAATTACAAAACCTTAAAGAAAGAAATAGAAGAGGATACCAAGAAATGGAAAAATCTTCCATGCTCATGGATTGGAAGAATCAATATCATCAAAATGTCCATTCTCCCAAAAGCAATTTATACATTCAATGCAATACCAATCAAGATACCGAAGACCTTCTTCTCAGATCTGGAAAAAATGATGCTGAAATTCATATGGAGACACAGGAGAACTTGAATAGCTAAAGCAATCTTGTACAACAAAAACAAAGCCGGAGGCATCACAATACCAGATTTCAGAACATACTACAGGACAGTTGTTATCAAAACAGCATGGTACTGGTACAGAAACAGATGGATAGACCAATGGAACAGAATAGAAACACCAGAAATCAATCCAAACATCTACAGCCAACTTATATTTGATCAAGGATCCAAAACCAATCCCTGGAGTAAGGACAGTCTATTCAATAAATGGTGCTGGGAAAATTGGATTTCCACGTGCAGAATCATGAAGCAAGACCCCTAAGTTTCACCTTACACAAAAATGCACTCAACATGGATTAAAGAGTTAAATCTATGACCCGACACCATCAAATTTTTAGAGAGCATTGGAGAAACCCTGCAAGATATAGGTACCAGCAAAGACTTCTTGGAAAAGTCCACAGAAGCACAGGTAGTCAAAGCCAAAATTAACATTTGGGATTGCATCAAATTGAGAAGTTTCTGTACTTCAAAAGAAACAGTCAGGAAAGTGAAGAGGCAACCCACAGAATGGGAAAAAATATTTGCAAACTATCCAACAGATAAAGGGTTGATAACCAGAATCTACAAAGAAATCAAGAAACTCCACAACATCAAAACAAACAACCCACATAAGAGATGCCCAAGGACCTTAACAGACATTTTTCAAAAGAGGAAATCCAAATGGCCAACAGACACGTGAAAAAAAGTTCAAGATCACTAGCAATCAGGGAAATGCAAATCAAAACCACAATGAGGTTTCACCTCACCCCAGTTAGAATGGCTCACATTCAGAAATCTACCAACAATAGATGCTGGAGAGGATGTGGGGGAAAAGGGACACTAACCCACTGTTGGTGGGAATGCAAATTGGTCAAGCCACTATGAAGTCAGTCTGGAGATTCCTCAGAAACCTGAATATAACCCTACCATTCAACCCAGCCATACCACTCCTTGGAATTTACCCAAAGGAAATTAAATTGGCAAACAAACAAGCTGTCTGCACATTAATGTTTATTGCAGCTCAATTCACAATAGCTAAGACCTGGAACCAACCCAAATGCCCATCCACAGTAGACTGGATTAAGAAATTATGGGACATGTACGCTATAGAATACTATACAGCAGTCAAAAACAATGAAACCCAGTCATTTTCAACAAAATGGAGGAGTCGAAAACATCATGCTGAGTGAACTAAGCCAGTCCCAAAGGGACAAATATCATATGGTCTCCCTGATCGGGGGCAACTAACTGAGCACCAAAGGGGAAACCTCACTAGTGTAAATGATCAATTTCTGTTCACAATTGATCATAATGATAGGACTAAGAGCCAATGAGATCACATAAACACGAATAGTGTCTGCAAATATTAACTGATAGAATAAAAAAGGGAGAGAACGATCCAACATGGGAAGCAAGATACACAGCAGACCCATAGAATGGCAGATGTCCTAAACAGCAATCTGGCCTCAGAATCAGACCTTAAGGCATGTGGATCAGGCTGAAAAGCCCATGAGAGTATTTCAGGCATGGAAAGCCAAGACACTCTGGCAAGAAAAAAAAAAAAAAAAACCTAAATGAAAGGTCTCCGCGAATGAGATCCCAGTGGAAAGAACAGGTCATCAAAGAAGGAGGTACCTTTCTCTGAAGGGAGGAGAGAACTTCCATTCTGACTACGACCTTGCCTAAATATGATCAGAGTCGGTGAACTCAAAAGGCTTCCATAGCCTTGGCAACCCATACAAGAGCCTAGGGTGATTACTGATGCCATAAACAAGAGTGTCAAATTGTTAAGTCAACAACAGGAGTCACTGTGCACTTATTCTTCATGTAGGATCTCTGTCCTTAATGTACTGTACAGTGTGATTTAATGGTATAACGAGTACTCAAACAGTATTTTTCACTTTGTGTTTCTATGTGGGTGCAAACTGTTGAAATCGTTACTTAATATATGCTAAACTGATCTTCTGTATATAAAGAGAATTGAAAATGAATCTTGATGTGAATGGAAGGTGAGAGGGAGTGGGAAAGGGGAGGGTTGCGGGTGGGAGGGACGTTATGGGGGGGCACCATTGTAATCCATAAGCTGTACTTTGGAAATTTATATTCATTAAATACAAGTTAAAAAAATAAATTACTGAAAAAACTGTTGAAATCTTTACTTAATGTATGCTAAACTGATCTTCTGTATATAAAGAGAAATGAAAATGAATCTTGATGTGAATGGAAGGGGAGAGGGAATGGGAAAGGGGAGGGTTGCGGGTGGGAGGGACGTTATGGGCGGGAAGCCATTGTAATCCATATTCTGTACTTTGGAAATTTATATTCATTAAATACAAGTTAAAAAAGAATAAATAAATTACTGAATATCAAAAATACTCACAGAAAAATTGACCTTAAGAATTAGAAACTTGGCAATTAATTCCAAAACAGTTGTAAGACAATATATTGGCTCATTTAATGATAGTGCTCTTAGAGGAAAAAGTATTGATTCATAAGTAGAATTTGTTTCCACTCAGCCAATGGGCTAGCCAGATTTGGTCAATGTCATCCCTCTATTCCAAAATGACTCCTGAGTAATTGCTTGGTGCCTTTAACAATGACCTTATCCCTGGTTGCACCTACGCATCTGTATGACTTGGTGGGTAGCATGGAATCAACTGATGATGAGTTATTCCGCTTGAGTTGTTTTCTAATGGCCCATAATAGGGAGCTCTGTTTTTCTCAGGGTCCAGTAGCATGTCATGACTGATTTACTTAATTGTGTGGGACCCATTGCTACAGATGGTATGAAGATGCTTAAGAACTCTGGGGTTTGTGTTGCTTCGCTACTACAGTTTTCCATAAACATATAACATCTTTTTCCAATCACAGATACCTGTGATAATAAAGAAACCACCCAAGAGAATGGTCCGAATGCAAGGGCTTCCTACATTGTAGCCTGTAACTGTTACAAAGTGCTTTATAGCTCCAGGCCTATTAATAGCTGGTAGCCTTACTCATAAATGGGCATGTGGGTCAAAGCTATTCCCTAGTGCAGTGTATGTTCTTCTAGAACCCAGAGACTTTTTCTCAACATTTTACTTACTGTTTTAGTTGTAGAAAGTACAAAATAAATTAGTTTTTTCTTTGATATGGAGGGAATATTGTAGCATTCATCAGAATATTGCATCTCGGAATCTTGGAATAGTGAAACTTCCTTTGACTTATTTCCCACTTTCTAGAGTATTTCCAACATACTTTCCATTTCTTTTTTATCTGGTCCTATAAGCATGACACCACTGAATCTGTAAGCTAAACTGATATCCTATGGAATGTTCAGACAATCCAGGTCCCTTTGAATTGTGATATGCTAAATAAGTTAGCATATCCCTGGGCAAAAACATAAATATCAAATATCCATCCCATGAGAATGTAAATTGCCTTGGTTTTTTCCTCCCAACAGGAATGTAAAAGAAGATCATTGGACATGTGTCTTGTTCTAAGGCAGCACTAATTTTCTCTACAAAGATACACAGCTGGCACAGCAGCTGCAATTAAGAATGGCACTTAAGCTTATGATAGTCCACTGTTACCTTCCAGGACCTATTTTCCGGACACGAATGATTAATTAAATGGTGGACTAATATAGATTAACATCTCTGTAAACTTTAAGGAGTTTAAGGTAGGCACTAATTCCAGCATTCTCTTTCAGCATAAGGTTAACATTGGTGCTTAATTTTTCCTGAGGCGGGAGAGTTCCAGGACATCCCAGTTTATTTTCTTTTCAAGAATAACTCTCATCTCACATTCCAAGGACTGAATGTGGGAGTTCTGTTGCTACCAAGTATAAGCATTTCAGTAGAACATTTGAGGACTGAAAATTAACCACTGTGTAGATCTGTTGAAGCACTGGATCCACTGTAAGCAGGTCCTGGGCCAGGACTCTGTTTATTACCTGGACTTTCACTCCCATACAAGTATGACAGTTGAATATGAAAGCTGCTGATACAAGATGAAAGTCATCCTTGGCAGATCCAAAGTGGAGTCAGGAGGTTACGAAGGAGGAAGGCTCGCGCTTGAATATTTGAGATAATGACTGTCACAAGGTATTTCAAGGACCAAGAAATTCCTTCACATCTTCTATACAATTTATGCCTTGTATATCTTACATACGCTTAGACATTTTTGTGGTTATAACTGAACACCATAGACTGAATAATTCAGAGAGAATAAAGGTTTACTCAGCTCATAGTTCTGGAGACTAGGAGATCCAAGGTCAAGAGGCAGTATCTGATGAAGGCCTTCTTACCAATAAGGGCTCTGCAGAGTCCTGAGACAACACCGGGAATTTCATGGTTAGAAGGGTACATACAAGGGCCTGTGTCATGGCTCACTTGGTTAATCCTCCGCCAGCAGCACCGGCATCCCTATGGGTGCCAGGTTCTAGTCCCGGTTGCTCCTCTTCCAGTCCAGCTCTCTGGTGTGGCCGGGAAGGCAGTGGAGGATGGCCCAAGTGCTTAGGGCCCTGCACCCGAATGGGAGACCAGAAGGAAGCATCTGGCTCCTGGCTTCGAATCCGCACAGCGCCGGCCGTGGCAGCCATTTTGGGGGGTGAACCAACAGAAGGAAGACCTTTCTCTCTGTCTCTCTCTCACTGTCTAACTCTTCCTGTCAATAAATAAATAAATAAAAGGGTACAAAACACTGACTCAATTTGGCTTTTTATAACAGAGCCATTCATAAGACAACTGAGTAACCAAGTAATCCTTTAGGATTTATTCATTCATGAAAACAGAGTCCTGGAGACCTAATTACTTCTTAAAGGTCCTACCTGGTCTCACCTTTTGATACCTCAAATGGCAATTAAATTTCAACATGAGTTTTGGTGAGAATATCCAAACTGCAACACAAGCTTTGCTATTCCGTACATCTGCACATATTTCTACAAGCAAATTTGTTGAGCAAATTTCTTTAATACTGCAGAAGTTCAAACAAGGCATCCCTGCCTAACTGTGGCTGTCTCCACCAATGCACAAAAAGACTACTTCCTGAGATGACTTTTGTGATCAATGAATATTGTTTCAGAGAAGTTTCTATCATTTTTTCCTTTTGTCTCTAAAATCTCCCCTTTACATAAACCACACTACATGCACCTATGACATGCCATAGCCTATGTATCCCAGATTGCAATCCCCTGTCACTCATTTCTAAATAAATTCTATTTTTATAGGAGCTATTCCCTTGATTGTTATTTTAGGTTGACAGGGTCAACACGACATTGGGTCACTAAGAATAAATGTAAGTTTGGACTCTATGTTCAATAGTGCTAAAAACAGCTAGATTAGCCTTTGCCTTAGTGCATAGTTACCTGGGTAAATCAGTGGAAGAACTAAAGGAATTATTACTATGCACACCTGCTCTGTGTTACAGTGCCCCCTTCAGTCATTGAGTTCCAAGTCTGGAAACTGGTTCAGGTTAAGAAATCACACATAAGGATGATTATATCTTTTAGAGAGCATACCTCCACCTCCCTGCTCACCATCCTGTTTCTTTTGTTTGAATAAACTAAGTAATCCCCTTTTGGCTGACCATTTATCTGTCTTTTGGAATATCATCACCATACATCTTTGTAAATCCTTTTAAATTATTCTGGCCATCCAGTCCTTACAATAATTGCACACATTCTATTTCTAATTAAGTGCTTCCACCTGACCTCTATAACTTTGGGATCCTGTCAACCTCATTGCTGTTAGGTGAGTAATTCTTTAACAGTTTATCCTCATGTCAGTCTTAGGTTACTGAGAACAGCCATCACCAAGTTCCTTAGGGAAGCCAATGATCCTCTTATCTCCATAAATCTTTTCACTTCGTTAAATGGAGTGAACTCTGAACTCTTTCACCCATTAGAGTTGGCTGATGGATATTCCAATCTTGTAGCCATTCTACTATGGACACCTCTCAGAAAATTTTAATCACCTTTTTTTTAGGTTTCTTTTTATTTATTTATTTATTTATTATTTAGTAAATATAAATTTTCAAAGTATAGTTTATGGATTACAATGGCTCCCTCCCCATAATTTCCCTCCCACTCACACCCCTCCCATCTACCTCTACCTCTCCCATTCCATTCACATAATGATTCATTTTCAATTATCTTTATATACAGAAGATCAATTCAGTATTTATTAAGTAAAGATTTCATCAGTTTGCACCCACACAGAAACACAAAGTGTAAAATACTGTTTCAGTACTAGTTATAGCATTACTTCACATTGGACAACACACTAAGGACAGATCCCACATGAGAAGTAGGTACACAGTGACTCCTGTTGTTGACTTAACAATTTGACACTCTTGTTTATGGCGTCAGTAATCTCCCTAGGCTCTAGTCATGAGTTGCCAAGGCTATGGAAGCCTTTTGAGTTCGCCGACTTCGATCTTATTCCAACAGGGTCATAGTCAAAGTGGAAGTTCTCTCCTCCCTTCAGAGAAAGGTACCTCCTTCTTTGATGGCCCTGTTCTTTCTACTGGGATCTCACTCGCAGAAATCTTTTATTTAGGTCTTCTTTTTTTTTTTTTTTTTTTTTTCAGGGTGTCTTGGCTTTCCATGCCTAAAATACTCTCATGGGCTCTTCAGCCAGATCCGAATGCCTTAAGGGCTGATTCTGTGGCCAGAGTGCTATTTAGGACATCTGCCATTCTATGAGTCTACTGTGTATCCTGCTTCCCATGATGGGTCATTCTCTCCCTTTTTGATTCTATCAGCTAGTATTAGCAGACACTAGACTTATTTGTGTGATCTTGTTGACTCTTAGACCTATCAGTGTGATCAATTGTGAAGTGAAATTGATCACTTGGACTAGTGAGATGGCATTGGTACATGCCACCTTGATGGGATTGTATTGGAATCCCCTGGCATGATTCTAACTCCACCATTTGGGGCAAGTCCGATTGAGCATGTCCCAAACTGTACATCTCCTCCTTCTCTTATTCCCATTCTTACATTTAACAGGGATCACTTTTCAGTTAATCCCCTTTTCTACCATTTAGCCTTTCTCTTTCATTTAATGTGGGTCATTTTCTACTCCATAATTTCAAACATTATACTAGTGCTACTTTTGCAATATCACTTAGAGTCCTTGCCCAAGTATTAAATTCTGTATCATACAACAGTATTCCTACACTGATGAACACTGCATCCAACTTGGAGACTATAGCATGACCAACTCAAGGATCTCAAAACCTCTGTGGAAGAGATGTTTATTCTAGACAGTTGCAAAAAAAATTCATGGAAAAGCACATGTGGTAGATTTATATGGAGTGGGTTGGGAGTGGTGCTAATCATTTCTTCGCACATTGTATAGATTGTAATTAAGTCATTCAACCTCAGATCACCATATGGAAAGTTGGGAATTATAGTCTGTCTTGTGAGAAGAAAGATAAAGACTTGTTTTTTTTTATGAGTAGCTAGTATTCTCTGCCACCATAGCATAACCTAGTATTTCCAAGATCCTATGAACTTTACTGCCCAGAGGATAAGATTAGATGAATATTTTCTACAGGACTTTATGGTTTTTGCTTGTGATCCAAAAGTAGTCCCTTTGTGAGCCAATGTAGGTTTTAGAAAGGAATATTTTTACCTGAGTGATCAGACCTAGGGCTTAGAACCAGATAAACAAAAGTGGCTTCCCTAGCTCCTTATTACGGAAGCCCATTTTTAAACTTCACCTTCTAGATATTCCAACAGTGATTGTGAGCAAAGATCAGTACAGGAAAATCAAGGGAGAGTAAAGGATAAACAGAATTAGAGAAGGTAGAGGTGTGGGGAGAGATAGAAAACATTTGCCCCATTGCTAGAGGCAACTCCTTGGAGTCCTTCTCAAGATAGAGGCTATATGCTCCCATAGCACTATAATAGTGACTCAAAGAGGAGAGAATGAAGTAACACAGACAATTGCTACCAAGGTTCAGAATTTTAAAATCCTTTACTCAATACAGTAAAACAACCACCTTCTGGAGATAGGATTCAATAAAATATCCTTTGGCTTGATACTAACTTATTCTTTGAAATGAAGACAGACTAGGCATGAGATCCTTTCAAGGGCACAGCTAAACTGCTAAAACCAGGCAATATGACAATCAATAATGGTGCATTTGCCTATCACTGTGTCCTCTTTGCTACAAAAGCAACAATGATAGTAATTCTACAGTACTTATGCGGTCTGTAAAAAAGAAATTCACTTTTATGATGATATGAAAGCCAACTTCCAGAAATATAAGCTCAGTTGTTATGGTTTTAAAAATATTCCCTCAAAGAAACAATTTTTGACAGTGAATATTCAACAGGCTTAAAAATATTTTAAAATCTAGGGGCTGGTGCTTTGGAATACTAGCTTAAGCAACTGCCTGTGGGGCCCACATCCCATATGGGTGATGGTTTGAGTCTGGTCTGCTACACTTCCAATCCAGCTCCCTGTTAATGGCCTGGGAAAGCAGTGGAAGATAGCCAGAGTGCTTGGGCCTCTGCACCCACATGCGTGACCTGGAAGAAGCTTTTGGCTCCTGATTTCAGATCGGCCCAGCTCTTACCATTGCAGCCATTTGGAAAGTGAACCAGCAGATGGAAGACCTCTCTCTCTCTCTCTCTCTCTCTCTGTAACTATGCCTCTCAAATGAATAAATCTTTAAAAATATATTTTAACATATGAAACTGTACTCTTACTAGTGATCATTAGCAAATGTTGATAAGAATATGCAAAAATGGACACTGTTAATGTCTATGATCTGAAATATATTTAAAGACTTTTAAAGATGTTTACATCCTTTGCACTGACCTCAATTTGAATCACTTACCCTAAGAAAAACAGAACAGACTAAGTAGTACATGATTCTAATAGAAAAAAATGTAAAATACAGATTGAGAAATTGCATGTAAAATACTATAAATCAATATCTAATTCCCAAGAGATAATCATTGTTATCATTTTCTTGACTGGGCTTCCAGATGTTTCTCAAGTGATCGGAAAAATCAATATATGAACAAAATAGAAAAGCATAAATAATATCTTATTTATTCCCATTTGATTATGATCAATTTATGATATTTTAATAAAGAATTTATAAAAATTATACCATATTTAAACTTGTATTTCTTATGTTTCTTTTTATTTTTATTTAGTTTTTAACAAATTCAATATAGTTTATAGATACAATCTAAGATTATAATGAAATTCATTTCCTCCCTCCCTTCTGCCTCCCCCTGCTCCCTTTTTCCTTCCTTCTTTCCTTCTTTCCTTCCTTCCTTCCTTTCCTCCCTCCCTCCCTCCCTCCTTCCTTCCTTCCTTCCTTCACCTTTCTCTTTCTTTTTGCTTTTGTCTCTTGTGTTTTGTTGGTGGAGTGGGGTGCGGTGTGGGGCAGGAGTGTTCTTGTCCAGAAGTTGTCCCCTATACCAATGTTTTGGACTGTTTCCCCTACACTTTCTTCCAGCAACTTCATAATCTCAGGCTTTTTTTAAAACTCTTTTTATTTATATAAAAGGGAAAAAATTTCATGCATTTCATAGATATAGTTTTAATAGCATAATTATACTTCTTAGCTTACCATAGTTTCAAGTCTCACAGTTAGGCCTTTGATCCATCCTGAGCGATTGCTGTGTAGGGTAAAAGAAATTGATCTAATTTCATTCTTCTACATATATACAACCAGTTTTGCCAGCATCATTTATTGATGAAATTATCTCACACAATGAATGGTCTAAACACTTTTGTCAAAAATTGGCTTGTCAAAAACACTTTTGACAAAAATGTGTGTGGATTAAATTCTGGGCTCTCTAGTCTATTGATCTATGTGTTGGTTTTTCTGTTAGTACCATGCTGTTTTAATTACTATAGCTTTGTAGCATGCTTCGAATTCAGGTATTCTGATACCTCTAGGTTGATTTTTTTTTTTTTTTGCTCAGGATTTCCTTGCATATTCTAGGTCTTTTCTGATTCTATATTAATTTTAGGATATTTTTTTCTAATTCTGTAAAGACTCATTGGTATTTTGATGGGGACTGCATTATATCTGCAGATTGCTTTAGAGAGTATAGACATGTTAATGATATTGACTTTTGCAATCCATGAGCAAGGACTATCTTTCCATTTTTTTGTGTCTTTGATGATTTCTTTCATCAATGTTTGATAATTTTCACAGTAGAGATCTTTCACTTCTATGGTTAAATTTATTCCTAGCCGGCACCGCGGCTCACCAGGCTAATCCTCCGCCTTGCGGTGCTGGCACACCGGGTTCTAGTCCCGGTCGGGGCACTGGATTCTGTCCCGGTTGCCCTTCTTCCAGGCCAGCTCTCTGCTGTGGCCAGGGAGTGCAGTGGAGGATGGCCCAAATCCTTGGGCCCTGCACCCCATGGCAGACCAGGAGAAGTACCTGGCTCCTGCCTTCGGATCAGCGCGGTGTGCCGGCCGCAGCGCGCCGGCTGCAGCGGCCATTGGAGGGTGAACCAATGGCAAAGGAAAACCTTTCTGTCTCTCTCTCTCACTGTCCACTCTGCCTGTCAAAAAAAAAATTTATTCCTAAATATTTGATTTTTGTGGTTATTGTGAATGGAATGCCTTTCTTGATTTCTCTTTCAGTGAGTTTGTGGGGAGCAGGGCCCGTCTCCCGCAACATGGCAGGGCGCCCGGGAGACAAATAAGTACTGAGACTACGGACAAATAAGTACTGAAACTACCGAGACTGGACTAGACCACTGAGATTATTAAAACTAACTCTATGCATCTGATCTCCCACCATATGGCGCTGAGAGGGAGTAAACAACTTCCACACAGCTGCCTCACCAATTTGACTAACAAGCTGCAGGAGCTGATCCTGCCCCTGATTGGAGGAGAGCAGTGTGCTCAGCGTGTGGGGAGAGAACGCCAGCAGAGTTGGGATTGGTAGAAGAGGACTATAAAGGAGGAGAGAGACAACATGCAGGCGGAACATCTGAGGAACCCCTGAGAAAGCCGGCCGGTGGTGTGCCGCTCCTCCGCGGAAGCAGGGGAAGCGGCAGGGGTGCTGCCCCTCCGCGGAGGCGGGGCAGGGGGGCGGCAGCTAATCTGGGAAGGACCAGGGAAAGAAACAACAGCAAATCCGTTGCCGCTCCTCTGCGAGCCTGTGGAGCGAGTGACAGAGTTCATCATTAAAATATAAAAAGATTCTTTTTTGTATGTTTATTTTGCAACCTTCAACTTTACTGATTGGGTTAGTTCTTGCAACTTTTCAGTGGAATGTTTAGGTTTTCCCATATACATCATCATGTCATCTGCAATATGGATATTTTGATTTCTTATTTTCCAATTTTGATGTATTTTATTCCTTTCTCCTCCTTAATTGCTCTTTCTAAAATTTCCAATATTATGTATAGGAGTAGTCAAAGCAGACTCCCTTGTTTGTTCCAAATTTGAGAGGAAATGCTTTCTGCTTTTCTACATTCAGTATGATATTGGCTGATGATTTGGGATACATAATCTTTATAATTTTAAGGTATGTTCCTTCTATAGGATGTTGTATCATTAAAGAGTGTCAAATCTTATCACATGCTTTCTTTTAATCTATTGAGTTTTTTTTTCTTCTTTCTGTTGATGTGATTTGTGTTTCTTGATTTGCAAATGTTGAATCACTCTTGCATCTAGGGGATAAATCCCACTTGACCATGATGTAAAACCTTTTTGATGTGATTTTGGATTTGGTTTGCTGGTATTCTGTTGAGAATCTTCTCATCAATGTTCACTAAATGTATAGGTCTAATTTTCTTCTCATGTCCTGTCTGGTATAGGTATCAAAGTGATGCTGGCTTCATATAAAGACTTTGGCAGATTTCCATCCTTCAATATTTTGGAATACTTTGAAAATTATTAGGGTTCCTTTTGAAATGTTTAAATGTTTTGGAGAGAGTCGGTGATATGGTGTAGCAGGAAAGCCAGAGTCTGCAGTACTGCTATCCCATATTGGCACTGATTCAAGTCCCAGATGTTCCATTTCCAATCCAGCTCTCTTCTAATGTGCCTGGGAAAGGCAGTAGGCTATGGCCAAAGTCCATGGGCCCCTGTAGAAATGCAGGAGACACAATGAAGTTGTTGGATCCTGCCTTCAGCCTGGCCTAGACCTGACCATTGTCGCTATCTGGGGAATGAATCAGAAGAGAGATGATCTCTCTCTCTCTCTCTGTGCCTCTGTCTCTCTGTAACTATGCCTTCAAATAAATAAAATACATCTTTTTTTTAAAAAAAGAAAATGTTCCATGTGCTGATGAAAAAATTTTTATCCTTAACTGTTAGGTAAAAGGTCCTCTAAATATCTGTGAGGTCCATTTGCTGAATAGTATATTAAACTATGGTGTATCTTTTATTTTTTTAAAGATTTATTTACTTATGTGAAAGTCAGAGTTAGAAAGAGAAGAGAAGGAGAGACAGAGAGATGCAGGTGGTGAGGCATGTGGCAATTTCTTCCTACCTTGAGTTTGTAAGACAGCAGACACCCAACACAAGACCATCCAGATATATACAGCAAATACTATTAGAACTACAGGGAGAAATAGACTCAAATACAGTAATAAGTGGGTGACTTCAACACCTATTCTCATCAATGGCCATCCTCTGGCTCACTCCCAGTTGGCCAAAATGGCCAGGAACCAGGAGCTTCTTCCAGGTCTCCCATGTGGGTATAAGAGGCCCAAGGACTTGGGCCATCTTCTACTGCTTTCCTAGGCCATAGCAGAGAGCTAGATTGGAAGTGGAGCAGCCAGGTCTCTAACTGGTGCTCATTTGGGATGCTGGCACTGCAGGAGGCAGCTTTACCCACCAGGCCACTGTGTTGGCCCCACGATGTATCTTTATAGATTTTCTGTCTGGATGATCTGTCCCTTGATGAGAATAGGTGTTGAAGTCACTCGCCATCTTACAAACTCAAGGTAGGAAGAAATTGCCACATGCCTTATTGTCACCTGCAACTTTAGCCAAGAGGGAATTCCACAGACACCAGCTGACTTTTACTACAGCCTGAGGAGCTGACTGGGATCGAGCAAGTATCAGACTTAGAGAAAGGAACTCAGATTTCTGCCCTTCCCTCCCAGACCCCAGTAGCATGCAGGACTGGGCTGTGAGAAGTCACTCAGCAGGCCTCTGTTCTGCTGCTACCAGAATTGATCAGAGTCAGAGTCAGGGTACCTTGTGGGGCAAAGGACAGATACTCTGCATCCTGCAGTTGTCACAGTTTTGGGTATTACCCTAGAGACATGCTCACTATTTCTAGATGAGCCAGAAGGATTCACCTTAGCTTCCGGGGGCATCACAAGCAGCAGCCCATAAAAAACCCACTCCCAACCTAGGAGATCGAAATAATGACCTCTCTTCACCCTGAAATATCAGGACTTTAACAATTAGTTTCTACATTCCTTAGTCCCACTGGAATCTACCCAGTGGTCCTCAGGTAGACAATGTTTATATATTTTGTCTTTTTATTACTGATTTCAAAGAAATTTTTAGATATTTTTGGTCACTTTTCCTTTAACATGGCATATATGCATGTACTCATATGTATTTATATACTTATCCACATAATGTTTGGGCTACAAAACAGTTTTCCAAATTCTATGCAGTTAAATATATCCATGTTTTCCCTTGTGGTTTCTGCTTTGTTTCCTTGCTTAGAAATATATTTGTATTTCAAGACTATATAAATATCCACCCTTATATTCTTCTAGTCCTTTTATGATATTTTAATTTGTATTCACTTACTTTCCTTTTTTATTTGAAAGACATACAGGGAGAGAGATAGAGACAGTGAAAGAGAAACTTTACATCTTCTGGTTGACTACCCAAATGCCAAGCCAAATGCCAGGAACCAGAAATCCAATCTGTATCTTCCTCATGGAAGGCAGGTTATTGGGTCATCACCAATTCCTCCCAGGGTGCACATAGGGTGGAAGCTATAATCAGAAATGAAATGGGACTTGAATCCAGGCACTCCAGTAAGAGATGCAGTGACCCACATCTGTACCAAACATTCATCCCTATGATGACATTTTAAATATGAATATTAAATTATCACTCAATATTCAATTTATTTAGGAATAAGTTTAAAAAATGAGATCCAACTATTGGTACCATTTTAGGGGTGGTGGCGCTGGGTATAGTTTTTTTTTTTTTTTTTTTTTTACTCTATTGTCGCTCCCCCATTCGCGGAGGAATGACACAGGACCCTGTGCTGTTCTTTTGTCTACTCAGCCCTCCCCGGGTTTGCTGCTGGTTCTTCCCAGGTTGGCTGCCGTCCCTTCCACCTCTGTGGAGGGGCAGGCCCCCCTGCCACTTTCCCTACTTCCGCGGGGGAGCGGCACACCGCTGGCCGGCTCTCTCGGGGGCTGCTCAGGTGTTCCTTCAGATAGATGTTCCTGGTGCATGTTGTCTCTCTCCTCCTTTATAGTCCTTTTCCACCAATCCCAGCTCTGCTACCCACACGCCAAGTACGCTGCTCTCCTCCAATCAGGAGCAGGATCAGCTCCTGCAGGTTACTGGTCGAACTGGAGGCAGCTGTGTAAAAGTTGTTTACTCCTCTCCCAGCGCCTTATTGTGGGAGAGCAGATGCATAGAATAAGTCTTAATTCCAGTAACTTAGTCTAGTCCGAGTTGCTCCCCACACTCTATACTGTTTGAAGTGCTGCCTTTATTTGACTCTAAATTGAAAATACTTGGAAATAACTTAAAAATCCCATGGCAAAAGAAAATTAAATAAGTCTACTCAATAGAATATTGAGCTGTGATTAAATATAATATTGTAATGAGTAATGAATTTACAATAGCATGAAAATGTGCTTGTATCTTATGATAAAGTGGGATTAAGGAATTACATTTGAGAAAGGATAGAACTAAAACTATACTTTTTTAGATATTTACAAATTTAAACCTGGGGGAAATAATTTAAAAATATATAAACAAAGATTACTTCTCTGTGTTAAGAATATGGCATGAGTTGGGGAGGGGGTCTTTTGGCATAATGTTAAATCACTGATTAGGAAATCTGCATTTCACCTCAGAGTACAAGAGTTCAATGTTCACCTCCAGCTCCAGACTCCAAGGTCATGCTAATGCAGAACCCAGGAGGCAGTGGTAAGGGCTCAAATAATTGGGTCCCTGCCACCCACTTAGGAACCTGAAATGGGTCCCCAACTCCTGTCTTCAGCCCCCAGCCCTTGCAGGCATTTGGGGAGTGAACCAGAGGGTGAATATGTGCTCTCTCTCTCTCTCTCTTTCTCTCTCTCTCTCTCTTCTTCTCTCTCTCTAACTCTCTCTCTCTCTTACTCTCTTATTAATTAATTAAAATACATGGGTTGATATTGCCTGCTTCTTTTTGCCTTTCTATATGTTATAACTTGTATGGACCCTTATAATATGAAAAAAAATCTCTTCTTTAAAATGATGAGCAGCATATTAATTTGTATTCTCTATCTTGAAGATAGAGAAAATGTTCTATTAAATGTGAATTTAAGTCTGGAATTTTTAGCAAAAGAATTAATTCAGATATTTTGGTTATCCCTTTGACTACTGAGTTTCCATGCTGACCTGCTATTGGGGAGGATGTATTAGTCAGCATTCTTCAGTGAAGGTCAGCACCTCCTACTCTTGTCCCTCACCTACGAGCATTTATCATAAGGGCTCCCACTTTATTCCACCCAGCTCCAATCCTTGCCCAAGGTTTGAGAGGGTCAATTTGCTGTGGAAAAATCAATTACTGCCCTGAAAGAGTAGTTAAGTTTGAGGTAACCTTAAAGGAGGAATATATGAAATTGTTCACAAGGTAGCTTTAAGGGAGCATATGCTTTGAGAAATTGTCAGTGCTGGAACTTGTATTGATCTACGCTGAGCAACAATTAACTGGCAATGAATAAAGCACTTGTACAATTGTGGATGTGGTAAAGAAAAAGAAAAATATAAAGGGACTAGAAAGAAAGTACCTCTTAAGGGGATGTGGTGTTCTGCTCTTCCCATAAAAATGATAGTGAGGAAAAGCCCAGCGCTGTTGTGTAGAAGATTGCAGTGTCTAACATGTTTTCCTTTCTCCTGTCTTTTGTTAATGCCTTTTCAGAGCTTGTTCTCTTTGGATTCAGCAGATTCCTATATATCCTCTTCATCCTCAAAGTCACACACTTCTTGACTCCTTTTTCAGAAAAGAGTGATCTCCATTTGCCCCAGCTGATGGCGATGCTCACGCTCAAGATGCTTCTTATTAAGAAGACAGCTCAATGATCCCAAATCTTTTCTTTGCTGTTTTTGGTATATGAGCCATCCCATCCTAACCTGGTGCCAGGGTAGGAGACTAACATGTAAAACCATCACATCCATGGTGGAGATAGAGCCAAATTGAATCAAAATTAAAATTTTTATTTATAATGTATAAATTTATAGGAATGATCAAGACATTTTAGCAAGAAGCTGCAGCCTAAATCTGCAAGATTAATGAGTATTGACTGATTTCTGCCATCGGGTCATGAATAAAGGGGCAGAAATCAGAAACATGAAATAATTCTTCTGTACTGAGACCTTGATAGTCGTGAAACTAAAAAAAAATTATGGTGAATTTGTTGGTTAGTGCTCATGGTGTAATGTTTTAAATATTTGGAATATCAACTCTGCTTTGACTGTTTGTCATGTGAAGAGTCAGCTTAAGGAAAGACAGGCAGAGAGACAGGGAATATAATGGGTCCCCTACAAAAACTGTAAGGAATTAAGCTCTGGCATCAAACCAAACCACATACTTTTCTTAACTGGTCAGCAGCATTTCCCAACTGTAACATTTCTCAAGTGATCCGTGTAAGGAAAAGGGGCACAGAATGGAGAGGAGACATCCAGAATAAATTTATTCAAGAAAAATAAATGCACAGAGGTGGGTGACCATCTGCCAGTGTGCTTACAGACCAAATAAATGGCAGAGGGCTTTCAATCCTGCAAAAGAATGCAGGGGGTGGGCAGCGGAACAATATAGGACATGAGTAGGTCTCTTGAAAGAAGGCAAGGGTAGGGGATATAATTTGATTTTATCTAACTTCAGGCAAAGACCTAGAATGGCTGAGGCTTATGTCATTTTTCCTTCAATCAGTAAGATAACATTTCTCAACTGATTAGAGACCATGCCCCACCTCCTGAAATGTATGGGGAAAAAAGTACCCCTGATATATGGAAATTATGTGGAAATTGACCAGTTGATAATCACTCCCTATAAGAGCTCCCTTACTCATAACCTTACTAAAACCCTCCCTTGAGGTCCACCTGGCTAGCAGAGTCTTTGTTCCTTAATAAAATCTACTTTCCCTTTTGCTCACTCTCATTGTGCTGTCATGCTATGCCATTGTTATTCACAATAAGACAGACAAGCTCCTGCAATATCAGGAATGCTGAAATGTACTTCACATATCCAATCCAAAGAAGGTATCTTATCATTTCTTAAGGGCTCATTGGATGCTCTTGTTCATCAACAAATAACTAGTAAAATTCAGATGGATTTTCAAGTAAAGATGGTGGATTGAATATATATATAAATATTTTTGTCCACTTTCATCATGCCATTGAACTGACAGAAAAAAACAGAGGATATCAACAACAAAATTAAATCTTAACAAGAAGAGGGATGAGAGAGAGCCACAGGTTGTTGAGGGAGAAAGATGAGAACCGAATCAATCTGTGGTTGCAGAGTTCCCCAGAGGCTCAGAAACTGGCAACATCAGCAATTTAGAAGTGGGGATGAACAGGGCTAAAATTTGGAGCACTGGTGGAATGTACTAACATGTAAAACCATCACATCCATGGTGGAGATAGAGCCAAATTGAATCAAAATTAAAATTTTTATTTATAATGTATAAATTTATAGGAATGATCAAGACATTTAAAATTAGCAAGATTGGTTGAATCCTATTTATAGTCAACTAGAGAAATGATCACTTGCAGCACCCCCTGAATCCAAGTGACCCCTCCATTCTTCTGGAAGGAAACTGAAGTTTTATTCTCAGGAAATGTAAAAGCAGTCTTGGTAATGTGGCTCAGCAGAAAGAACTGAGATATGTATCATAGTGAAGGGAGGAAGTTATATGTATATGGATGCTGAGACTCCCCTGAGCACTCTTCCTCACTCTGTCCCAAAAGACACACATCTAATCTTCGACCCCTCCCAGCAGGGAACTGGTGACAACTGGTCATTCAAGTCAGTGGAACTCACAGTCAGTAATGCTGACCACTATGCTTATAGTTTTCAATCAAGTTTTTAAAATCAGATTATCAGATGTCTGATAGTTCACAATGTAAAGGAATATATATGAAATTCTAATCCCCGACGGCCTGTGAACGTGTGTATTTATTCTCCTTGCTGTGTGTGTATATGAATATGTGTGTGATGTGTAGCAGCTTTTACTGTGAATCAAACATGTTTACTCTTCATGATAATCAGAACCAAAAACATTGATTTTTTTTTTTTAAGTGAGAGGCTATAAGCAATCCAGACTAACGCCATCCCAAAGCTCTTTGCCGGCATACACAAACTGCAGCACCTTCCCAGCATGTACACACTAAACAGAACAGGATGGAAATGCCTTGTAATACTTATCAACAATGACAAGATCTAGGTTTCAATTAAAACAAGCTAGAAAGGGCTGAGTTAAGACTGCTGGAGGCCTTCACAGTAACAGATACATAACCACTACCTTTATTCCTTGGAGATAAGGTGGTAAAGACTTAAAAATATCCTTAGATGGCAAGCCCCTGTGGCTTGGTCTCTTTCTACCAGTCTCTCTGGAGCATTTCTCTTTCTTACTTAAATAAAACTTCACTTCTATTCTCAGCAATGCGTATGTCATCAACACCACGACATGAACGACATGAACCCAGACTCATCTCACCAGATGAGTCTCACTCATCTCACTCATCTCACTACAACAAAAGGCTATAGGAATCTGAATTTCTGCCTGTAGAAAAAAGCCAAAATTAAATATGAATAAAAGGGGCTGGTGCTGTGGCCTAGATGGTAAAGTCACTGCCTGCAGTGCCAGCAGCCCCTCTGGGTGCAAGTTCGAGTACTGGCTGCTCCACTTCTGATTCAGCTCTCTGCTATGGCCTGGAAAAGCAGCGGAAGTGTCACCAGAGAAAAGGCTGTGGAAGCCGTGGGTAATTCATGCAAGAAAGAATTCAGGCAGGAGACAGAGAGTGAAGTGAGAAAGCTTTTATTGGGGGTAGGGCATCCATCAGGACGGAAGAGACAGATAGTGCCCAGTCGCTCGGATTGGGGAAGAGTGAGGTTACATAGTTCAGTGGAGAGAATACACCTGGGCAGGCCAGGGGGGTGACTCCTCCGAGAGGCAGAGGGCTGAGTGTGTGGTCTGTTTTAACTCACTAGGTTTTTAAGGGAGTCTGTTTACCCATCTCTTCCTCTCCTCCAGGACAAAGGATGGGGAGTCTCAGCAGAAAGTTTTGTTGGGTGAAAACTAGCAAATTCCTCCTCAGATTGCTGGCACTGGGTAGAGTAGAGGGGCTTCACTTAGGGCTTCTGTGAAGGTTTTATTGCCCCACGTTACCAGGTAACTCATTTGGTCCTGGGGAGAGAATTCTCCTGGGAGCTTTCCTGGGGGCAGGGCTAAGGGATGGGACCACCTGGAAGGTTATCAAGTTCTAAGCAGGACTTTGAAGTGCAAAATTCTGAGCTTCTGGAACTTCCACAGTGGGTGCTGGTCTTCAGGCCTTTCTCACACACACATAGGCTACATTTCTGACTTCCTACCTAATAGAAGATGGCCCAAGTGCTTGGGCTCCTGCACCTGAGTGGGAGACCCAGAGGAAGCTCCTGGCTCCTGGCTTCGGATTGGTGTAAATCCGGCCACTGTGGCTAATTGGGGAGTGAACCAGCAGATGGAAGACCTCTCTCTCTCAATCTGTGCCTCTCCTTCTCTTTCTGTGTAACTCTTATTTTCAAATAAAATAAATAAATCTTTAAAATATATGAATAAAAGTCTTTACTACAGTCAGAGAAATTATAATATGAATTATAATAATATAATATAATAATGAACATTATATAAAAATGAATACATATAGAACCAAAGAGTCTCTCAAGCTTAATTACTGGCATCAAGCTATCATGCTGATTTCAAATTCATATTAACTAATGGGAAGATAATAGGGAAGGAAATTTTCAGAATACAAGGCAAAATAATATCTAAACTTTGCTAACCACTTATTAACTATACACCTATTAAGCCATTTAATCCTCACCATCATTCATGAAGTGGACATTATTATTATCATCACTATTTTTATAAATAAGACTAAAGCATGGAAATATTAATTAGCTTTTAAATGTTCACATAGGCAGTAAGCTGTAGACCAACTACTTGAATCAATGTATTATCCTTTTCTTGTCTTTTTAAAGATTTATTTTATTTAGTTGAAATGCAGAGCTATAGAAGGAGAGGGAGAGAGAGAGAGATCTTCCATGCATTGGTCCACTCCCTAGATAGCCACAAAAGCCAGCGCTGGGCCAGGGCAAAGCAGGAGCCTGGAACTCCATTCAGGTCTCCCACATGGATGGCAGCAGCCCAAGAACTTGGATCATTTTCTGCTGTTTTCCCAGGCACATTAGCAGGGAGCTGGATGGTAAGTAGAGCAGCCAGGACTCAAACTGGTGCCAATAAAGAATGCCAGTATTTCAGGTGGTGACTTTACCTGCTACACCACAATGCCGACCGCTGCACTTTTCCTTTGCAGACCAACACTAGTCATTCCTTCTGTTCTGCTCACAATTACCTATCCTATTGATGTACTTATTAAGTATTTTGCAATAGCTTCAAGAATTTTTCAGATGTAGAACTGATATTGGAATTTGACCCTTTAAAAATACATTGGGGGCCGGTGCCACAGCTCAATAGGCTAATCCTCCGCCTTGCGGCACCAGAACACCGTGTTCTAGTCCCGGTTGGGGCGCCGGATTCTGTCCCGGTTGCCCCTCTTCCAGGCCAGCTCTCTACTGTGGCCAGAAGATGGCCCAAGTACTTGGGCCCTGCACCCGCATGGGAGACCAGGAGAAGTACCTGGCTCCTGCCATTGGATCAGCGTGGTGCGCCGGCCGCAGCACACCAGCCACGGCGGCCATTGGAGGGTGAACCAATGGCAAAAGGAAGACCTTTCCCTCTGTCTCCCTCTCTCTCACTGTCCACTTTGCCTGTCAAAAAAATTTGTGGGAAGCCACAAATGTTATCGAAATTTGGGGTGCCATATGACATCACCATATACTTATTAATAAATCCCCAATATTAATAAGCCTGAGAGGGTTCTTGCCTAATATTTAGAGAAGAATTCTAAATGCCAGCATACATGAATGAGGAAGCATGGTACATTTTAAGCTTTTATTTAGTGCGAAAGATGCATAGGAGAGTGAGAGCTTTATATAAGAGAGGGGTAAATCTGGGTTCATAGCAAGTACCAGGAAGCAGCCACGTGGAAGAGCATCTAGGCCAGGAAGCATGGGGCAGGTTGGCCTGAAGGCCACTTGCCCTTGAGATGCAGGGCTGCAGCCAGCCCCCTACCAGCAAGAGGCCAGGGTGAAGAGAAAAAGGAAAAGGGCCGGACACACCCTGTCCCAGGCTTTTAATCCACACTCAAAGGGGAGTGGTTAATTAATCTGATTGGCCGGTGGGTGCTCAGGTGTGGCTAGGTAGGGCGTGAGGTCACACAGGGGCATGGTGAAGGCGTGGTCTTCCAGCTCACAAACCTAATCAATTTAACCTGTATGCCTGTCTTCTTCAGAACTATAAATACATTCAATAAGGAAACACACAGGCTAAGCACCACACTAGACTACGAGGACAGAAGATGAGTAAAGCCCCAACTTTGGTTAAGTGTCATAAAAGTCTGTTTCTCTTACTGCTTTGTCCTTGAGGTAAATAACTTATTTTCATCATTTAATAGTCACCACTCAACCTTTTGGACACAGTGGGTCCACACAATTGGTTATTTCACTGGGGTGAAATCTGAGAATTTAATCCAGAAAAATGAATTCATGAGATTACACTCTTAATAAAAACACAAACTCCCTGACTTCTCTTCTGATGTGCTCCTGGCCACGTGGAATCAGCCCTCTCATGTCCCACACTGTTTTCAGAAAGCACTGCGGTGGCCTCTTCATCTGAGCACCCAGGATGAATGTGTGCTTGTCAAATCCTGGCTTCCCCACGTGAATTTGCATCCCAGAGGGATTCTGTCTGCATCTCCACCTGGGAGAATTCTGCTTCTTGGATGCCCGCAAGGAATCCACTCACTCAGCCCCTCCCTCTGGACAGTTACCACTCACTCCTATTTATTCAAACTTGGCAGGCAGTTAGTCCATCCTTCCAAAGAAAAGCTTTATGTATTTTCTTCTATGGCTGTCAACCTCCAGGGACTCTGCCTGGAGAGGCTGGAGTTACATTCTATTCTTTTCCTATTTTTTTGAAATACTAATGCAAAATTAGAGTGGGAAGGTGGTGATTTGCTCAAATTCTAGCCTTCACAAGGCCCATTTAAACAAAGCCCTGGAAAATTCAAGAGTTTTGGCATTCAACCATCAGGGACTATGATAAGGAATTTACCCTATGTGACTCAGTTTCCCCTTATTAAATGAGGTATTTGGACAAAAAACATAAACTGGTGTTCTTCAGAGCCCTAGAATTTCACTGCAACACATCAATGGCCACCTGAAGTATGGGGTTGCGGGTGGCTGAGAAAGGCTCATGGGTTCCCGCCACTGCATCAGCCTGAGAAATTCTATTAACGTTTTGTGCAACAGTTCATTCATTGGAGGAAGGGTCTGCAGCATAAAACATAAAATGGAAATATCAGATTCAATAGCCTCCAAAACTCTTAACAGCTCCTTCCTTGATTCTATAACAATAGTATATATTTGTAGTTAGTTTGAAATAAATTATTTAACCTATGTTAAAATTATTCTATCATATATCTCCTATTTCTCTATCTCAATCTCAATATCTTTTTCTTTCAGGATTCCCTTATGTGTAGATATTCTCAAATGACGGCTACTTACTTGTGTATCAAGGCAATTATTTCACATTATAGTTATACCTCAACCGTCATGCCAATTTAGTGCTCCTTAACAGAACAAAGTGTGTTTCAGCGGAGATTTTATAAAGCCAAAGCAGTATTCACTGCAAATGACTGAACACACAACAGCAGAGAAAGGAAGAACAAGGATGAGAGAGTGTGAGGCAGAGGGAGTAAGCATTACTGTGTACTTCTGCCTGAATGATAGCTAGATCTTATTATAATATTTACAGTGCAGTTCAACAAGGTACATAAATGTCCCAAAGAACAGCATCTAACTATCAGTGCCCAACTCTGGGACATTATGAAATTCTTAAATCCACATTCCTTCTCCTCAAACCTCAGCTTATAGGTTACTTATCAGAATCACATGTTCTTTTTTTGTTTTCTTTTTTTTTGACAGGCAGATGGTGTGCAGGGCCCAAGCACTTGGGCCATCCTCCACTGCACTCCCTGGCCACAGCAGAGAGCTGGCCTGGAAGAGGGGCAACCGGGACAGAATCCAGCACCCCGACCAGGATTAGAATCCAGTGTGCCGGCGCCGCAAGGCAGAGGATTAGCCTAGTGAGCTGCGGCGCCAGCTAGAATCACATGTTCTAAGCCAGATGATCCGTGTAAACTTACTGCTTCACTGTGACTACCAAGTGCCTTCTACAAAGGTATTTAGTAAAATTTTTAGGATTACCTGTTTACTCCACTTCTGTCACTGATCTCTCTGTTTTCCAGCCCAAGCCCAGTTCTCTCACTTGCTCACATGCTCTTCCCAAGCAATCGTTGACTCAGTCATGATTTACCTAGAACCTGTACTCATCTATGCTCAATTATAACTCCAGCTTAAAATCTCTTCTTGATTTCTAGACTCATTCAGAGATCAAGTGTCTTAAGGTATGTATCACTCAACAGAATCAAAATAAAACTCATCTCTTCCCAAAGTTTTCTCTCATTCCCCATCTCAGTTAACAGAATCCCATTCACCAAGGTGAAAACTCAAAAGCAGCCTTGATTCTTGCTCTCTCCAATCTTCATACCCTATCAGTATCAGCACGCTACGAATTTACCTCCCCTCTATCTCCTTGCTCTTCAATTCCCCATTTCTATTGATTGGTTTGAGTTCCTCTTTCTTTCAGAGTGTTATAATAGTTCCCACCTGACTTTTCTCCTTCAAGCTGTTTTTCCATTTAGTTCAGTTTCTGAAAGCAAAATTGGTTACATTCTCTGCTTTTAGAAACTTTCAAATTGGTCAGCCCCTACTTCTTAAAATTCTCTCCTTTTAGTTCATCCGATCTTCTTGGTTCCAACTTCGGTAACAGCTCTTTCTCCCTTTTACTCATTGTCTTCATTTATTTTCTTGCATTAATTGTTCTATTTTCAGAATTGTCCCTCTTTGTTCTTTACTCTTCTCCCTATATATTGTTTCCTTTTTATGGCTGCAAATATTACCCATATATTAATAACCTACATCTTTATTTCTGGCCATGATATCTCACTCGAGCTATCGATCTACCAATTGAGTTCATTTTTTTCCCAACAAAACCCCCTATTCCAGTTAACCATTCTCTTCAAACACTGACACAAATTATCTACTTTCCAAAGCTAGAAACCTAAAAGAAACCTCAAGCTCTCCTAACCCTTTAGTTTCAGTCGTTTGTACTTTTAAATAATCCTTAGGAAGGTTTTTGAAATCTGGACTTTTCTCTTTTCCTCTCTGCAAATGCCCAGGCCTTTATTATTTCCTGCCTGAAATATAACCACTATTTCCCTGAATATTCTATGTCCTTTCTACTTGTTTAATCTACCAGTTCAGAAGTTATGCCCCTTAAAGACAAAACTATGTAGTTGAGTCTTACCTTTTTAAAAACCTCTAGCCTTTCCCATTTGTTGATGTTATAAAATAGAGTTTTTCATACAGGAACCTTCTTCATTGCCAATTACTAGTAAGAACTGCTTACCTCTGCCTAATTCACTGCAATAAATATCACTGACAATGGGAAGAGAAGCTAAAGATTAGATTAATCTGAGTCTAGTATAGAGATCATGTCATGTTTACCAGTGAGTGGATATGTTAGGTATAAATGGTTCTCTTTCTACTCAGGCTTCAGGTCAGCCAGGTCCTTGTTAGACTTTGAAATCTCTCTTTCCTTTTCTCTATGTGGTATACTTCTGCTCATTGTTCATAGGCAATAAAACTGTTCTATAATTTCTGGAGCCTTCTGTCAAAACTTTATACTTCTTTCTGTAGCATTTTACTTATACTTTTTTGAAAATATTCACCATAATATAATTCGTGCCACTGTATGTATATTTCTCTCATTAAACTGAAACTTTATTAAAGACAATAATTATATCTATTAGTTTGCTATCACTTGCCATTACCATAAGCTTTGTCATGTAGCATTTTGTTAACAATTAATTGTTAGGTGATTCCTCTGACTCCTCTACATATAATTATTTGTTACTCCCAGTATCTTATATATATCAAATTCTCAATAAAGCATATAGCAGAAATTAGTGTTGATAATCATCTTATCTACCACATTACTGGAATATCAAAGTAAAAAAAGTCTAGTTCATGGTGTTATTTTCTCTTAGCCCTTGACACAATGCCTGAAATAGTAGTAAAATCTGAATACATATTATAGACAAAAGCAATTTTCTTGTTGAGAGAAAAGAAGCTAACATTTATTGAGTGTGCATTGGGTATTAGGCAGAATTCTATGTGCTTTATGTGAAACATCTGACTTAAATCTTATAATAACTCCATAAGTAAGGATGTTATCCCCCTGCTAAAAATATACTGAGGCTTAGTGAGGCTATATAAATGCATTATTCATGTGGTCAGTAAGTGGGAAAAACAGAATACAGACAATACCAGGTTGAATCCATAGACCTTCTCTTAACCACTTCAGTACATTGCCTTCTAACAAATCAATATTCTGTGGTCCGGGTCACTACATGACTCACTTTTAACAACTAGCTGCCAGTGATGGTTGAGTGTGCTCTGTAACTTTAAGTCACATACCATAAAATATCAGTAAACTGGAAACCTCAGAGAATCTATTTAATTGATTTTTTGATTAACTTTGTAAGTAACCTTTCCTTTGTCTTAGTAAGTGAATAAAATACAATAGAATTTCAAATTTACCATCTCCCAGGTTCTCAGGGGCATAATTTTGAATCTTAGTCATTGTTGTTCCTCAGGCTTCAGGAAACCTGAAAAACATATTTGTATATTACACAAAATAGATGATCCAGGATACTGCAGATACACACACAGTTCCAAGAGACCTGCTTCCCTTGGATGCAAGAACACCCATGGTGTCAATTAAGTTAATCATAACATATTAGCATCATTGAATGCTGCTCTTTTAGGTCTCACTTGCCAATTTACTCACTTGCTCATTCATTTCATTTTTTTTTTAATTTTTTTTTTTTTTTTTTTTGTGACAGGCAGAGTGGACAGTGAGAGAGAGACAGAGAGAAAGGTCTTCCTTTGCCGTTGGTTCACCCTCAAATGGCCGCTGCGGCTGGTGCACTGTGGCCGGCACACCACGCTGATTCGAAGCCAGGAGCCAGGTGCTTCTCCTGGTCTCCCATGCAGGTGCAGGGCCCAAGCACCTGGGCCATCCTCCACTGCACTCCCGGGCCACAGCAGAGAGCTGGCCTGGAAAAGGAGCAACCGGGACAGAATCCAGTGCCCCGACTAGGACTAGAACCTGGTGTGCCAGTGCTGCAGGTGGAGGATTAGCCTATTGAGCCACGGCACCGGCCTCATTTTATTATTTTTACCCCCTACCCCCATTCTCATTCCTTTCCCATTATAACAACATTTTAACATGTTCAATATATGTTCTAATCTACATCAAAATCCATATCTAATCTATATCCATCTATATCTAACAAAAAGATATAGATTGCTGTCTTTTCCACTTACATTGTAAATTCACATATCTTGCTCAAATAGCTTGTTCTTTTTACTCATTTCTAGGCCTTTGAAATTCATCCATGCTATTGTGTGCACTAATCTACCATTCCTAATGGTTGCATATTTCTTCGTAATATCTATCCAGAAAATTTTTGTCCCCTGCTTTCCATGCTGTAAGCCTCTGAATTTTATGTGAGTCCTGGATTTCCTTCAACTCTGTGTTAACAATAACCTGGAATGAACATTCCTTTCTTTCTCTCTTGCAGACCTATGTAAGAGTATATAGGGGAGGAGATGAGTTTAGGTAAGTGATGAAATTAGAAACAATAATTTGAATACCTGTTCATGCCCCCTCTACTTTTCAAAGAACTGAGGAAGCCAGGTGAGATAACTTAGTGCCTGACAGTCATATAATAAGAATAAAATGTTCACTGAAGAAGATAGGAAGGAAAGAGTTGCCAGCAACACCCCTCCCCAATTCTAAACAGCACAGCATGGAAGAGACCTTTCCTGCTTCCGGAAGAGAGAGAGAGAAGTCCAAGCCTTAGTACCTGGCCAAGTATCAGGCCTGGTACCAGGTCTGCTTGGTAAAATCCAGGGCTAGGCAGACCCATTGTCCCTTGCCCCAGACCAGTACCTATGAGTTGAGCCTTTGGAGAACAACATTACTCAGGCAACCAAGGGCCTGCCTTTACCACGCCTGCTCACCCACTGTAGTCAGCACAGTGTTGAAGAGGACTCTACACCCTGGAGAGGGAGGCAGGAAAGGCAGCACAGGACTAGACAGCAGAGCAAGGAGATACGATGGCCTTATAAAGCAGGAAACTAAGTGTGCAATGTCTAATGTTTCTCCATTTGGTTTCTGTTTTTTTTTTTTTTAAATTTTATTTAAGGTATAAAAATTTCATATATTTCATATGTACAGATTTAGGAACATGGTGATACTTCTCACCCTACTGTCTCTCCTACCCATGTCCTACCCTTTCTCCTCCTTCCTCTCCTAGTCCTTCTCAATTTTTACAATGGTCTACTTTCAGTTTACTTTATACTCTTATATAAGACTTTCTCTACACTAGGAGTTCAACAAATAGTAAGAAGAAAAGACAAAACAAAACACTACTACCTTTTCATCTAAACCCTGAACCAAGACAGACTTCACTTCATAGGGAAATGGTAAATAGGAGGTCACTGGCAGTCCCCACTCACAGCACAGTCCCACAGTCCCCAAGACATTTACTGCTGGAGAGTACTGTGGTCCCTGTAGGTGCTGAGCCCAGTGTAGGATGCTAGGTTACTACACTGTTGCCCCAGAAAAAGATCCCTGCTGACATTGTGCCCTCCGCAACTCAGGCCCCTGCTGCACAGAGCTGTCTTGACACCTCACCTACCCATGGACCTATGAAGCATTTGCCCCACAGACGGTCCTGTGAACCAACTAGAAGACACTGCCTACCTTCCCACGGGCTGGGAAGAAGATGGGGAACACATGCTTCAGAAAACAGGTGGTCCTACCTGCTTTCATGTTGCCTAATAAGTAACTGGGTGGCCCAATCCCTTACCTGGAAGCAATAGTTCAAACAGGCCCTGAGCAGCTGAGCTCACGATGACCCAGGCAAGGAGAGGAGTGATCGCACCTGCCTACTCTTGAGCCTGGTAAACACCCACGCAGCCCACCAAGTCCCCTGGGAAGCAATTGGCTGGTCCTTCCCATTCTCCTGTGGCCTAAAAATGCAGTTGAGCACTTAGTTCTCAGGAGTTTGGCACACTGTAGCACTGAGAAGCAGCTACTCAGCCCTTCCCATCCACTTACCACCCTAGGAAGCAGCAAGGCAGCTCTTCCTGAGCAGGTCAGTCCCTGGAGACTCTTTGAAATGACCCATGCTGGCTTTGGACACGGACAGGTTCTCTGGGAATACTGGAGTGAACCAACCCAGCATGGCCCCTGGACACTGATAGGAAATATCATTTCCTGATACTGGAAATGCTGTGTAACATTCACCTGGGCCCTCAGAGGTGCGCATGTCCTTGCCTGACTTTCAGGAACTGATGGCACCCACAGCTGGTTCACTATATCCAGAGATTCCAATTAACCTAAGGGGATGCATTTTAACTGGCAGCACAACCTCACAAATCCTGCAAATTTGATCAATGTTGATTATAGCTGAAGAAGTTACAGGAACACTACATTTAAGAACTTACCTTGAGGGGCTGGTGCAGTGGGTTAGAAGGTTAAGCTTCCACCTGCAGTGCCAGCATCCCATATGGGCACTGGATTGAGTCCTGGCTGCTCCACTTCTAATCTAGCTCCCTGCTAGTCCACCTGGGGAGGCAGGGAAAGATGGCCTGAGTAGTTGGGCCCCTGCACTCACTTGGGAGACCCGGAAAAAGCTCCTGGCTTCAGCCTGGCACAGCCCTGGTCATTGCAGCCATTTTGGGAGTGAACCAGTGAATGGAAGATCTCTTTCTCTCTCTATCTCTGCCTTTCAAATACATAAACAAATCTCTTTTAAAAAAATAAAAACTTACCTTGAACCAAAGCCAGCACAGCTCATCCAATCAAATCCTTGATATTTTACTATAGATATCAGCCTATAAAATTTCTAAAAGCAACTGACTCAAAAAATTCACACACACACACACACAACCTGTGGCACAATAATTATAAAGCAACAAGTAACATGATACTTCCCACAGAAACACAGTAACTCTATAGAACCAGGATAAAAGAAAAAAAAATCAATAAATTGCCGGAAAAAGAATTCAAAACATGGGGTTGATGTAGTGATATAGCAGGTAAAGCTTCCACCTGTGACACCAGCATCCCATATGGGCACTGATTCCAGTTCAGGCAGCTCTACTTGCAATCTACCTCTCTGCTAATGTGCCTGGGGAAGCACTGGAGGATGGCCCAAGTGCCTTGGCCCCTGCACCCATATGTGAGACCCAGAGGCAGTTTCTAGCTCTAGCCTTCAACTTGCCCTAGCCCTGGCCATTGCAGCCATTTAGGAAGTGAAACAGCAGATGGAAGATTTATCTCTCTCTCTCACCCCCCTGTAGCACTGCCTTTCAAATGAATATAAAATATTTAAAATAATAATAAAAAGAATTCAAAATGCTTGTCTTTTTTAAAAAAAAGATTTATTTTATTTATTTATTTGAGAGGTAGAGTTACAGACAGTGAGAGAGAGAGAGAAAGAGAGAAAAGTCTTCCTTCTGTTGGTTCACTCCCCAAATGGCCGCAACAGCCAGAGCTGCGCTAATCCGAAGCCAGGAGCCAGGTGTTTCTTCGTGGTCTCCCATGTGAGTGCAGGGGCCCAAGAACTTGGGCCATCTTCTACTGCTTTCCCATGCCATAGCAGAGAGCTGGAATGGAAGAGGAATGGCGGGGACTCGAACTGGAGCTCATATGGGATGCCAGTGCCGCAGGCAGGGGATTAACATGTGCCAGCCCCAAAATACTAGTCTTTAAGAAAACAATAAGATACATGAGAACACAGACAATTCAATGACATTAAAAAGATAATTCATTACATGAATGAGAAATTCAGAAAGGGGATACAGAACGTAAAAATGGGTAGTAAAGGATTCACTAAATTAAATTTAAAAATACATTTGAAAGCCTCTCCAGCAGAATTAAGCAAGCAGAATAAAGAATTTCTGAGTGTGAAGATAGATATTTTGAGATAATTTACTTAAAATGTAAAATAGTAAACAAATAAAAAAATCAAGAAAGTCTTAGAGACACTTGAGGCTCCATAAAGTGGTAAAATGTTAGCATTATGGTTGTTCCAGAAGAAGGGAAGGGAAAGGCTATGGAAATTTTACTCAAGAATGTACTTGCTAAAACATTGCAAATCTTAGGAGATATAGACACCTACACTTGAGGAAACCCAAATGACCTCCAACAAAATTGACCAACAAATACAAGAAAAAGATAGAATCCTAAAACAGCAAAAGAAAAGCATCAACTCACTTGCCAGGGAATCCCCACTAGATTACCAGGAGACTTCTTAAGTGAAATCTTACAGGCCAGAGAATGAAATATTAAAAATCTCAAAAGAAAGCGAAATTGCCAAACAACATTACTATATTATTCCAACAAAGCCATCCTTCAGAAATGAAAAACAGATTTATCATGATAAGCAAAACTGAAGAAGTCTATCATGACCATTCCTTCCTTTATATATGTATATATATATATATACGTATACACACACATATATATATACACACACACATATATATATACACATATATATATAACATATAAAATAGCAAGTGCTTAAGGATATCCTATATTAGAAGTGAAGGATACCATCATGAAAACACATGAAAGTACAAATCTCAACAGTACAGCAGATATGTAAAAAAAGAAAATGAGTCTCATTTTATTTATATTTATACTTTTCCTGGATTTTATTTACTGTATATTTATTTAGTTTTTTTTACTTATATTAATTAGTCCTATAGTTATCTTTTTTTATTGTCATCATTAAATTTTGATATGGGGATTATGTTAGTCTCCTAAAATGACCTAGGAAGGGCTGGATTTTTCTGTATATTCTACAAGAATATATTATTATGTTATTATTTCTTCTTCAAGTACTTGGTAGAATCCACCAATGGACCTACTTATGTCTTCTCTGGAGGAAGAATTCTTTAATGAATTTAATTTCTTAAATACATACTGGGCTATTAAAATTTTATTTTATTTTATTATTTATTTTATTATTATTTGTGTTGTATATACATTCATCTACTAAATCATACGCCCACTAGATTCTAATGCATTCATAAACATCTTCATCTTTTCTCTCAAACTTTCAGCTTCAACAACTTTGACACTAGAGAAGACAAGGGAACAATCCATCTTTAACAGAATAACATTTCAGTGAAATATCATATAGATTTTTTTCATTTTTTCATTTTCATTTTACTTATTTTTAACAGATTCAATATGATCTATAGATACAAGTATAAGAACATAATGATTCTTTTCATATCATTTTTCTGAACTTATGTCTTTGAACAAACATTGTTCATATAACTTGTTGGCATAAAATCATTTCACATCTTCACAGAAAATTAAAATACAGCTACTGTATGATCCAGGAATCCCAATACTGGGTATATACAAAGGTAATGATATCAGTCTGTCAAAGAGACAGCTGAATGCTCATATTTATTGTAGTATTATTCGTAACAATCAAGTTATGGAATCCATCTAAATGTACATCAACAGATGAATTGATAAAGGAAAATGATAGGAGCTAGCATGGTGGCTCATCAGATTAAACCACCATTTGCAAGCCTGGGATCCCATATGAGAGCATTTGTTTCACTCATGGCTGTTCTGCTTGTGAGTCAGCACCCTGGTAACATGTCTGGGAAAGCAGAAGAAGATGGTCCAGAGGGAGGCAGAGAGAGAGACAGAGAGAGAGAGAGAGAATCTTCCATTTGCTAATTCACTCCCCAAACAGCCACAATGGCTGGAGCTGGGCTGGTCTAAAGCTAGAAGCTAAGAGCTTCTTCCGGGTCTCCCAAGTGGATGCAGGTGGCCAAGGACTTGGGCCATCTTCTGCTGCTTTCCCAGGCACATTAGCAAGGAATTGGATCAGAAGTGGAGCAGCCAGAACTCTTGAAAAAAGAAAATGTGACAAATACATTTATCCATATAATGAAATGCTATTCATCCATTAAAAAGTCAAAAGCCTGTCATTTGCATCATGGATGACATATTAAACGAAATGAGTCAGACACAGAAAGGCAAACATCACATGATTGTCATCATATGTGGAATCTGAAAAAAGATGATTTCATAGAGTTGGGATCAAGTAGTGATTACCAGACAAAGGGTAGGGAAAGGAGTAAATGGAACTGAGGTAGGTTAGTCAATAGGTATAATAGGTTAGTATAATAGGTATAATGTTACAGTTAGAAAAGAGAATTTCTGGTGTTCCATTACTTAGTAGGGCGATTACAGTTAACAGCACTGTATTTCATACTTCAAAATAACTAGAACAGAGAATTTTTAGTGTTTTCCCCACAAGAAAATGATAAATATATGAAATAATGGACATACCATAATAAACTAATTTGACCATTACACAAGGTATGCATATATTAAAACATCACATTCATCCCCCTTAAATATATGATTAAATATCAATAAATTATCAATTATAAATCAATAAAATATAATTCCAAGGAGTGGTATGGCTGGGTTGTATGGTAGGGTTCTATTCAGGTTTCTGAGGAACCTCTAGACTGACTTCCACAGTGGCTTAACCAGTTTGTATTCCCACCAACAGTGGGTTAGTGTCCCTTTTTCCCCACATCCTCGCCAGCATCTGTTGTTGGTAGATTTCTGTATGTGAGCCATTCTAACTGGGGTGAGATGAAACCTCATTGTGGTTTTGATTTGCATTTCCCTGATTGCTAGTGATCTTGAACTTTTTTTCACGTGTCTGTTGGCCATTTGGATTTCCTCTTTTGAAAAATGTCTATTGAGGTCCTTGGCCCATCTCTTAAGTGGGTTGTTTGTTTTGATGTTGTGGAGTTTCTTGATCTCTTTGTAGATTCTGGTTATCAACCCTTTATCTGTTGCATAGTTTGCTTCATGCTTCTGCAGGTGGAAATCCAATTTTCCCAGCACCATTTATTGAATAGACTGTCCTTAATCCAGGGATTGGTTTTGGATCCTTGATCAAATAGAATTTGGCTGTAGATGTTTGGATTGATTTATGGTGTTTCTATTGGCAAACAAAAAAGCTGTCTGCACATTAATGTTTATTGCAGCTCAATTCACAATAGCTAAGACCTGGAACCAACCCAAATGCCCATCAACAGTAGACTGGATAAAGAAATTACGGGACATGTACTCTATAGAATACTATACAGCAGTCAAAAACAACGAAACCCGGTCATTTGCAACAAGATGGAGGAATTTGGAAAACATCATGCTGAGTGAATTAAGCCAGTCCCAAAGGGACAAATATCATATGTTCTCCCTGATTGGCGACAACTAACTGAGCACCAAAGGAGAAACCTTTTGAAGTGAAATGGACACTATGAGAAACAGTGACTTGATCAGCTCTTGTCCTGACTGTTGATGAACAATGTACTACTTTATCCATTTTAGTATTTTTTTTTTTGTTCTAGTACTATTGGTTGAACTCTGTAATGAACACACAATCATTCTTAGGTGTTTAACTTTTTTTTTTGACAGGCAGAGTGGATAGTGAGAGAGAGAAACAGAGAGAAAGGTCTTGCTTTTGCAATTGGTTCACCCTCCAATGGCCGCCATGGCTGGCGGACTGTGGCCGGAGCACCACGCTGATCTGAAGGTAGGAGCCAGGTGCTTCTCCTGGTTTCCCATGGGGTGCAGGGCCCAAGCACTTGGGCCATCCTCCACTGCACACCCTGGCCACAGCAGAGAGCTGGCCTGGAAGAGGGGCAACTGGGACAGAATCTGGCACCCTGACCGGGACTAGAACCTGGTGTGCCGGCACTGCTAGGTGGAGGATTAGCCTATTGAGCTGCAGCGCCAGACAGGTCTTTAAATTTAACTGAAAAGTGATCTCTGTTAAACATAAGAGCTGGACTAAAAGAGGGAGGAGATGTACAACTTGGGACATGCTCAATTGGACTTGTCACAAATGGTGGAGTAAGAAACGTGCCAGGGGATTCCAATACAATCCTATCAGGTTGGCATGTACCAATGCCATCTCATTAGTCCAAGTGATCAATTTCAGTTCACAATTGATCACATTGATAGTTCTAAGAGTCAAAGGCATCACACAAACAAGACTAGTGTCTACTAATACTAACTGATAGAATCAAAAAGGGAGAGAAGGATCCATCATGGGAAGCGGGATACACAGAAGACTCATAGAATGGCAGATGTCCTAAACAGCACTCTGGCCTCAGAATCAGCCCTTAAGGCATTTGGATCTGGCTGAAGAGCCCGTGAGAGTATTTTAGGCATGGAAAGCCAAGACACTCTGGAAAAAAAAAGAAGACCTAAATGAAAGATCTCTGTGAGTGAGATCCCAGTGGAAAGAACAGGGCCATCAAAGAAGGAGGTACCTTTCTCTGAAGGGAGGAGAGAACTTCCACTTTGACTATAACCCTGTTGAAATAAGACTGAAATCGTCGAACTCAAAAGGCTTCCATAGCCTTGGCAACTCATGACTAGAGCCCAGGGAGATTACTGACACCATAAACAAGAGTGTCAAATTGTTAAGTCAACAACAGGAGTCACTGTGTACTTACTCCTCATGTGGGATCTGTCCTTAATGTGTTGTCCAATGTGAAGTAATGGTATAACTAGTACTGAAACAGTATTTTTCACTTTGTGTTTCTGTGTGGGTGCAAACTGAATTGATCTTCTGTATATAAAGATAATTGAAAATGAATCATTATGTGAATGGAATGGGAGAGGTAGAGGTAGATGGGAGGGGTGAGAGTGGGAGGGAAATTATGGTGGGGGGAAGCCATTGTAATCCATCAACTGTACTTTGGAAATTTATATTTACTAAATAAAAAAGAAAAAATCAATAAAATATAATTATAAATCAAAAGAGTGATAGATACAATAAAGTAACTATGGCAGAATATGAAGGGAGTAATATGGATTGTAATTTAAATATGGGCTCAGGGAAGGTCTATCTGTGGAGAGATATTTGATCAGAGATTGGAAAGAAGTGAGCAAGGGAGTTACGTGAATACCCAGGGTAGAAACCTGTCAGACAGAGAGCTGAGCAAATGACAGAGCCTTCAGATGGCAGTACTCTAGGTGCATTTCATAAACAGCTTGGAAACCCAACAAAATGGAGCTGCACTAGGAAAAAAAAAAGGAGAATGATTAGAAACAGATCACACAGAGAAGTACAAAATATGGTAAAGACTTTAGGTTTTATTCTGTGCAATAAAAAGATATTGGAAAATTTGAAATTCAGTAACATCATCCAACAGCTTTGGAACAATCACTATAGCTGGTGTGTGCCCAACAAACTGTAAGAGAGGTTTCTTTGTAGATTAGAGAGCTACAGGTATTTTCTACCTGAGAGATATTTGCTTAAATGGTAATGGTAAAGGAGTTCAGAAAAAATGCGTTCTGGATACACGTTAAAAGTAACACTGAGGGAATTTACTTTTTTGTGACACATGAAAGAAACAACTGTGTTGCAGATAACTGAAATTCTGCCCTAAGTAACTGAGTAAAAGAAATATTATTGATGTGGGAGTTAGATCAGGGATTTTCTTTTGAGTAAGTTAAAAGACAGACCTGCACCTCAGATGGCTTCAGGGGAAACATTTTGCCATAAAGTTATACATTTGAGAGTCATTAGCATACATTGATAATTTTTAATCTCTGTTATCAGATGAGATCACCTAAATCAGAGGTGATTAAAAAGCCTGAGATATTTTAAATTTTGTGATTGCAGAAATGGAGGACTCAGCAAAGGAGACTTAAAGGTTATCAACCAAACCAACACAAAATACAGGACTATAAAATCAAAGAAAGTGATATCCAGGAAGTGAAGTTAGAAAAGGCGAAGAGAGTTAGAGGGAGAGAGACACAGAGACTAAGACAAAGAGAAAAAGTGAGAGGGAAGGGGAAAGGGAGGGAAAAAAGAAAGAACATGAGATTTAAAAAAAATAATGATGTGACATGCTGACTTGCACTCCTCCCTAAAATTCCTACCTCCTGGAATCACCAAATGTGACTCTATTCATGATTAAGTTCTTTAAGAGGTGGCTAAATTCCATGAGGTCATTTGGATAATCCAAAATGGCTGGTGTCCTGAAACAAATACCCAGACCCTTACAGAGAAAACTTTCTATGAAGACACAGCAACAAGAGAGGCATCCATAAGCCAGGGAGAGAAGTCTCAGAAGAAATCAACCCTGCCAACACCTTAATCTCAGAATTAGACTCCAAAGTTGTGAGAAAATACTTTTAAAACACCCATTTCATGGTAGTTTGTTTTGTTAACCCCAGCAAATTAATATAATTGATCATTGTGGTTAGTTATGTGGAAGTCATTGGCATATGTGAAATGAACACTGTGAATAGGCACGTTGGTACCACAGCCTAAACATGCTTTATGACACCATTGAGAAGGCAGAATTCAGTTTACCAGACAGACATTTTCAAGGAGCTTAAAAAAAAAGTTTCAGCATTTGATAACATTACTAAGTGACTGATTATTAGATGGGCTGTTAGGAGAAGTAATGAGTCTCTGATCATGAGCGGAGTTTGCATAATTCATTGCTTCATTAAGTCATTTTTTATTTTGAAATTCTGATTTCCATATTTCAATTATGGAAAGAAACTTTAAAATGACCAGTTAATATTCTTGTTACCTACCTTTCTATTCAAAAGAAGTAAAGACTGAGAAATTAGATAAGATATTCTACTTACTCCAATGTTCTGGTTGATGAGACTGATGAATTATTTTAACTCATGTGGAAAGCAGGAGAAATTTCAAAGGCTTCTTATGAATCATGGAGGTGACTTTGTGCTGGCTCATGTTCAGGTTTGAAAAGGTTAATTCCTAATTCACTTTCTACTCTCCAGAAGCCAAGGGTTTATTCTGTCCAGAGAGAATCCTCCTGCTGTATAAATTCTGTTAAACATGACTCAAGAGCATAGTCTATACCTACGTATCAAGTAATCATTTAGAGGCAGAGCAGCTATATCAGTTGGTGTGCTCATTCTCATAAGCCCTATTTGTTGGCACCAGATTCCACAGAAGCAGAAGGCATTTGAATGACTCCTCAGTATTGCTCCACAAGGTTCAATTATGTGATATGGCAGGAATGCCTGTGGAGATCGTAAAATAACGATGCTCTTCTCTCCCACCACTGACTCTTTCAGAGGACCTTTTTGAGTCAGTCAGATGGGACTGCTTCCTCTCAGTGGGGTCCTCTCATAACACACCACTCTGTTCCTGGTCACAGCGATGAGGTAATGAAAATAATAACTCCAAAACTTTAAATAACATTGCACATTTGCAGAGTGCTTTCATAAATAATATATGGGGAGGCTTGAAAAGGACAGACCAAGGGTAGGCTCTCTGGGTGTACAGAGTAAGGAACTGAGCTTTAAAATTAGGAAATACTTCAGACTTGCATAGTCTTGTTTTTTTTTTTTTCCTTTGAAGCTTGGGAGAGAGAATTTATAGCTCCCTAATATGCTTGTTTCTGAACCTATAGATAGTGTTATTCAGTGACATCTCACACTTTTATCTTAGAATATCCTAAGTCATTTTATGATTAGGGTACAGCTTGAGAATCTATGCTATACTCCCAGGAGTTAATGTTGTCTTGGTCATGGAGGTTTGTTGGGAAGAGCATCTTCACACCTACACAATATTCTTGGCAAGTCAGAGCCAGTGGTGGCCAGTTCCATGTGAGGAT
The DNA here is from genome assembly GCF_051225735.1 of Oryctolagus cuniculus. Taxonomy (NCBI): domain Eukaryota; kingdom Metazoa; phylum Chordata; class Mammalia; order Lagomorpha; family Leporidae; genus Oryctolagus; species Oryctolagus cuniculus. The sequence goes on from NC_142873.1 coordinate 104,252,444, forward strand.
GCTTACAGGGAGGACTGACTCACATTCTAAAGTCTTACAGTGTTGTCTTAAGAGCCCCTGGGGCTCTGAACTGGAAATGCAAGTTGAACATGAAGGCAAGTTCCTCCACTTCTGCTACCAAATCCTCCACTCAAATTGACCGCAGCATTTTATTCTAGAATGTGGATCTTTATGGTTCAGGGAGAAGGCTGATTGATAGGGGCTGATGAATACTGTTGCGAATTGGAGGATCCCAGAAGACCTTTAAGTTATGTCAATAATTATCTTAGTTGACATTTCATGGCTGCACTTTAGATATTATACCCACCTATTTGAATGATTCATGGCATCCATAAAGTCTTCTGAAGAATGGTTAAGCCTACCTAGTGTCTGGAATCCTGCGAAGGTCACATCTGTAAGAAGGATGGGAGTAGAGATGGCCACACGCCTTTAAAACCTCATCGCATTCCAAACAACTTTTAACAGTCTTTTTGTGAGTGCCTGTCTGCTTTCTCTGATGAGTGGCAGAGTTGATGCTGGTACAGAAGGCAATGAATTAACAGTGCTTTGCTCAAGGTTGTCTTTATTGTGGGGGCAGAAGGATGTTCAACATAGATCTTTGGAGTCAGAAATCTGGGTTCCAATCCAACCTTGCTAATTACCAACTGAATATCTATTCATAAAATATTTATTTGTTTTCTAGCTACAAAGTGAGAACAATTGTGCAATAAAGTATTTGTAGAACAATAATTAGTACATAACTGGTACTCAACACTAACTTTTGCCTTATTCTTTCTCTGTCTGGGTAATTTTTTGGGAAAAATTGAGGAAAAGGAAAAGTAACTACAGAACACAAGAGAACTGAGAAATGTAAAGAAAAATTGGTTATAACAAATTTCATTCTCAGGAAGTGTTTGGTAGGAAGTAACCTTAAACTTTAGCCACAGACTCTATTAGTATGAACGTTTTTATAACTTTTTTTTTTTTTTTTGCCCAACTCAATCCTCATGAAATTGTAGCTATTTCTCTTTTTGGATTCCCACAAAAAGTTACCTACACAATTTATGCAAAACTGTTAGGGGGATGCTAATTTTTCCAAGTCTATGCATTTGAAACTATTCCTCTCAAGCGGAGCTTGATGCCATGTCTTACTAAGAAAAGGGTACAACTCAGTAAAATGAAGTGTATGGTTGGAATAACCCTGTAAACACCTACTAAAAAAATGATACATAAGTTTTACTCTTACATGTTATACAACAAATTTTAAGTTCTCATTAGTTGTGGTCATCAAGTTAAGTAGTGTCACTGTTCCAATAATAAACCTAATCTCAGAGAGTCAAAATATCCAGCCAAAACTTGGAACCAAATCCAAATTCATGCCTAGTTAATATTAAATCTTAATCTTTTTCCACTTTGTTGAGCTGCCTTAGAGTCAGTTAAATCCCCTAAGGATTTTTTCTCACATGAATTACTGTTTAGTTAGGTTTCCTTCATTCAGAATTTTAACCTATGAGTAAAATTTAATGTGCATCATCACTTCTGAGTTTTATGTTGATAATTTTTTTAAACTTTTATTTAATGAATATAAATTTCCAAAGTACAGCTTATGGATTACAATGGCTTCCCCTCCATAACGTCCCTCCCACCCATAACCCTCCCCTTTCTCACTCCCTCTCCCCTTCCATTCACATCAAGATTCATTTTCGATTCTCTTTATACAGATCAGGTTAGCATACATTTTTTTATTTTTTTTAACTTTTATTTAATGAATATAAATTTCCAAAGTACAGCTTATGGATTACAATGGCTTCCCCCCCATAACGTCCCTCCCACCCGCAACCCTCCCCTTTCCCACACCCTCTCCCCTTCCATTCACATCAAGATTCATTTTCGATTCTCTTTATATACAGAAGATCAGTTTAGCATACATTAAGTAAAGATTTCAACAGTTTGCTCCCACACAGAAACATAAAGTGAAAAATACTGTTTGAGTACTAGTTATAGCATTAAATCTCAATGTACAGCACACTAAGGACAGAGATCCTACATGAGGAGTAAGTGCACAGTGACTCCTGTTGTTGACTTAACAAATTGACACTCTTGTTTATGGCATCAGTAATCACCCTAGGCTCTTGTCATGAGCTGCCAAGGCTATGGAAGCCCCCTGAGTTCACTGACTCTGATCATATTTAGACAAGGCCATGGTCAAAGTGGAAGTTCTCTCCTCCCTTCAGAGAAAGGTACCTCCTTCTTTGATGACCCATTCTTTCCACTGGGATCTCACTCATGGAGATCTTTCATTTAGTTTTTTTTTTTTTTTTTTTTGCCAGAGTGTCTTGGATTTCCATGCCTGAAATACTCTCATGGGCTTTTCAGCCGGATTGGAATGCCTTAAGGGCTGATTCTGAGGCCAGAGTGCTGTTTAGGACATCTGCCATTCTATGGGTCTGCTGTGTATCTCACTTCCCATGTTGGATCATTGTCTCCCTTTTTTATTCTATCAGTTAGTATTTGCAGACACTATTCTTGTTTATGTGCTCCCTTTGGCTCTTGGTCCTATCATTATGATCAATTGTGAACAGAAATTGATCACTGGGACTAGTGAGATGGCATTGGTACATGCCACCTCGTTGGGATTGAATTGGAATCCCTGATATGTTTCTAACTCTACCGTTTGGGGCAAGTCAGCTTGAGCATGTCCCGAATTGCACATCTCTTCCCTCTCTTATTCCCACTTTTATATTTACCAGCAATCACTTTTCAGTTAAGTTTCAGCACTTAAGAAGAATTGTGTATTGATTACAGTATTCAACCAAAAGTATTAAGTAGAACAAAAAAAATACTAAGAGGGATAACCTATTAAGTTGTTCATCAACAGTCAGAGTGAGGGCTGATCAAGTCACCGTTTGTCATAGTGTTCATTTCACTTTAACAGGTTTCCTTTTTGGTGCTCAGTTAGTTGTCATCTATCAGGGAGAACATGTGGTATTTGTCCCTTTGGGATTGGCTAATTTTTTTTTTTTTGACAGGCAGAGTGGACAGTGAGAGAGAGACAGTGAGGAAGGTCTTCCATTGCCGTTGGTTCACCCTTCAATGGCCGTCACGGCCGGCGCGCTGCGGCTGGGCACCGCACTGATCCGATGGCAGGAGCCAGGTGCTTCTCCTGGTCTCCCATGGGGTGCAGGGCCCAAGCACCTGGGCCATCCTCCACTGCACTCCCTGGCCACAGTAGAGAGCTGGCCTGGAAGAGGAGTAACCTGGACAGAATCCGGCGCCCCGACCGGGACTAGAACCCAGTGTGCCAGCGCTGCAAGGCGGAGGATTAGCCTAGTGAGCTGCGGCTCCGGCCAGGATTGGCTAATTTTAAACATCATTTCAGTCTAGAAATAATTTTGATTCTTGTGTCCAAAATATTTTTTTTTATTTTTTCCAGGGTGTTTGTTGTTGTTGTTGATGATGTTTAGCTATAGATTTGACAGGTATTTCTGTCATGCCTTCATCTAGTCACTGGAAGTATTCTATGACAGGACAAATACATGAATGAAACATTGTTTAAGAAATGTTTTAATTTTGGCACCATCTATGATTCACTGAAGTATAGATCAGTAGTTAAGTCATGAGCTCTAGAGTAAAAAATAAAATTTTATTCCTGGGTCTGAATTTGGAGGGAGTAGCTTCATTTATCTAAATCCCAAGGTCTTTTTTCTGTGTAATGGAAATATTAAGATAGCTTCATAAAAATAAGATTATTTCTTAACCACAGCATTGTGACTTGTACATAATTAGCTTTTTAATAATGTTAAGTATTGTTTTCCAAATAATTTATTTTTATTAATATAATGAGAAAAGATTTCATGTAATTCATAGATACAATTCTAAGACTGCAATGGAATTCCTTCCCTTTTTCCTTCTTTTTTTAAAACTTTTTTGGCTGGTGCTGTGGCTCACTAGGCTAATCCTCTGCTTGTGGTGCCGGCACCCCAGGTTCTAGTCCCGGTTGGGGCGCTGAATTCTGTCCCAGTTGCTCCTCTTCCAGTCCGGCTCTCTTCTGTGACCCAGGAGTGCAGTGGAGGATGGCCCAGGTCCTTCGGCCCTGCACCCGCATGGGAGACCAGGAGAAGCACCTGGCTCCTGGCTTCGGATCGGCGCAGCCTGCTGGCTGTGGCAGCTTTTTGGAGGTTGAACCAACAGAAGGAAGACCTTTCTCTCTGTCTCTCTCTCTCACTGTCTAACTCTGCCTGTCAAAAAAAAAACAAAAAACAAACAAACAAAAAAAACCAACAACACATTTTTGATACAAAAATGCACTCCTCTCAATTCCATTTCTTTGTGTGAAATTTCTGAAGTACCCTTGTAATTTAAGCTAGCATTTCCATATGTGAAGATGCTATCTGAAGAGACAAACTATGCCTTATTCATGTTTTCATCACCACGTGCTCGCAGAGTATTTTGCTCATGGTAGGTGCTCACCAGTAAGTTTGATCCAATCAATTTTATAATTATCTTGATAAGAGATTTGTCTGTTCACATAATATTCTTTGCTCTCTGGAATAAAATGTTATAACATTCTATAACTCACTCATTTTATGGCTATATTTTAGCTGCTTCTTATCCTACTAAGCATAGCATTTATTTTTCCATTCTACTCAGCCTAAGATTTAAGGAAGGTCAAGTGAAATGAGGAGAGAAATGCACATTGAAAAGGCAGATGGAAGATAACGGAAAAGAACAATTTTTTTTCACCCAATGCCTTTCAGTATGGTGATGAGAAAAAGAGAAGTAAAAAGAGATTTGTTATAAGGTATACCTCTGTATAAATACCAGGGTTAAGAATTTTAACTTCCTTTGCCCTCAGTTTCTTTAAATGGAATAATAAAAATGATAATGATAATGGTGGTACCAACTATTTAAGTTTTTGGAAGTGAACGAGATAGCCTGATTAAGAAATTCCTTACTGATGAATTATCTTTCACTTCACTTCACTTCACTTCACTTCACTTCACTTCACTTCACAGTCCTGAACTTCATTTCACTTCCAATTATTCCCCAAATTCTCTTCAATAACAACCCAATAAATAGGCAATAAATAAGTTAGAAGGCAAAGAGGTTGTGAAAGGAAGTGGAAAAGCAAGGAGTCGGGGGCCAGAGAAAGAGAATAAAGAAGAAAAGATGAGACAGTGATGTATTCCCAGATTGGCAGGGTTATTTATTCATTTTACTACCCTAGAATGATATGAAGACTCCTCAGTAAGATGGAGAAATAGTCCAGATAAACTTGCATGTGGAGAAGCTGTGCCAGCAAAGTCACTAAACAGGCATGAAATCTTTGTCACAATCTGTTGTAGTTTCAGAAAACCTACAGTAACTAATTTAAAAAAAAAAAAAAACTGGAGCAATGGATTTAATCTGAAATTAATTCCCTTGATCTCATGGAGATTAAATCAATGCAGAACATCACTCAGAATCTTACTAAAATTTTCAATATCTCAAGTTCTATATCTGAAGGATGTTTTGAGTATACCAAATGCATCTATCTTCTTTGATAAATCCTGATTGAATGTGGTACCCTGATACTGCAGAATTCTCAAGAGAGTGAGCCATCGATGATATGGTGGCTGGTATGAGGAATATGAGGTAAGAACTGACTAAGGTGCACCTTTAGGCTCGCCGAGCCATCCTATTCTTTGGTGCACATGATGATTCCCTATTGAATTATTGCCCTTTTCCACTCTAACTTCAGATTATTTTTTCATCATAAAATAGACCATTTCATCTAGGTGGTATATTCTACTCTATCTAAAAATGAAAACTTCAGAGAAATATGCTATTTGAAAAATCATAAAATTGACATTTTTTAAAAAACTCATTTCTCCTGCCACAAGCACAAAATCTTCAAGACTATCACAGGAAAATATTCTTTCTCATAAATGAAATAGCATACTTACTTTCTTTTAATGGATGACAAGATTAAACAACCTTAAACCAAAAACAGATATTTCATGGAGAACTTCAGAAAGGAGCTATAAACTTTCAATGCTAAACCCATTATATTTCATTAAGAGACATCATAAATTGGTGCTATCTTATCTTTAAAAGATGAAAAGGTGTCAGAAAGATCCTTCAGCACAGGCATCTTGCTGACTCCACTGAAACTCCTAACAGCAAGAAGAGCCAGCATGAAATGGACCAGTCAGAGGAAAGCCAATGAGTTCCAAGGTGCAAGAAGAAACTCATCTAACGCATCACTGAACACTTTCCTAAGACAGACAATGAAACAGCGTTGACATATTGCAGGAGGCAAACAGTGTTCCCAGGACAAGCAATTATTTCTTTTCATACATGATATACTAGCCATATTCCCAAGGAACTTGATCAATTTTTTTGAATTTATATTTTCAATAATTTTTATTCTTAATCCACATCCTTAGCTTTGAGGAAAGAAATTCAAAATTTTATATTAGGACTGATATTCAGAGGTTGTGTAATAGGGGATAATGTTATAAAATGTTTAAGTATTTCTTTACTACTTGATAATGGACTTCTGCTTTATAAATTGTTGAAGTATTTATTTGCTACTTGATAATGAATCTCTACCTTAACCTCAAAGAGTGTTCCTACAACAACTGTAACCACTCTGGCCACTTCCCTAGGAACGTTCAAAATTCCCCCATATCAGTATCTAAAGAGTTGATGTTTAGCATCAGAGTTAGATGCACCCCAAAACCCTGCTTCTTGTGCTATTGGTTCTCAACCTTTATAGGTAGGTGTGTCGAGTATTATCCCTCTTTAAAAAGAGTCTCAGAAGAGAATGGAAAGCAATTAAATGAGTGAGTATAATACAAAAGGAAGTAATGGGGAATGTGGGAGTATTTCCCACTTCTTAAACAAAAGTTTTCTTTCTTTTTTTTTTTTTTTAAAGATTTGTTTATTTACTTGAAAGTCAGAGTTACACAGAGAGAAGGAGAGGCAGAGAGAGACAGAGGTCTTCCATCCTCTGGTTCACTCCCCAATTGGCTGCAATGGCCGGATCTGTGCTGATTGGAAGCCAGGAGCCAGGAGCTTCTTTTGGGTCTCCCACATGGGTGCAGGAGCCCAAAGACTTGGGCCATCTTCTATTGTTTTCCCAGGACATAGCAGAGAGCTGGATCTGAAGTGGAGCAGCCGGGACTCGAACTGGTGTCCATATGGGATGCCGGCACTGAAGGCAGCGGCTTTACCTGCTACACCAAAGTGCCAGCTGTGTTTTATAGAAAACAAATATTCTCTATAAAGCTATGGAAGATATGTGCTTATGTAGGCTGAGGGTGTAAAACCTGGTATTTCAAGAGAAACTGGAAATGTTTATTTTAATGAGAAAGTCCCCAATTTATTAACATTAGAAATTAATACAGATGTTTACAAAAGTATTGAACAGGCTAAATCAGACCAGAGACAGTCTGCAGATCATGAGTTGGCAACCTGTGCTTTAGACATCTGCTTTGTCATGGTTTTGAGCTCTTTTTCATGTCATCTTTGAAATAAGCAAATATATAATAACAAGTAATTTCAAATCAGAATGTTGAAATGGCCAAGTGAAACTGGTAACTATATCAAGCTCCATTTTTATTGTATTTTAGGATTTGTCATGAATTACCACATATAAAATCTCAGATTTTCCTCACAGGGGAGGTGGGTATTACTGTGTATTTTTAATTTAAATGCTTTATCCTAAAACATTATATAAAAAATGCCTTAACATCTCCCAAATATATGACAAAACCAGGTCTGAATTGAGCATCAGTGGATTTATGTTTCCAAAACTTTTAAAAATTGTTTATCATATCCTCATATTCATTGATATTTCAGGCATAATCACACAATTATCACAGAATAAAAATTATTGGATTCTATTTTTCATACTCATTTGAAATGACACCTTCATACCCCTAAATTACTTTTTTAAGTTTTTTTTATTTAATGAATGAATTTTTTCATAGATACAACTTTAGAAATATAGTGGTTCTTTCTGCCATACCAAGCCTCCCACCGCAACCCCCATCCCACCTCCCTCTTTCTCTCTCATCTCCTTCTTTATTATGGTTCATTTTTAGTTTGATTTCATACACCGAGGACCAACTCAATGTTAAGCATAGATTTCAACAGTTTGCACCCACACTCACACACACAATATAAAGTACAGTTTGAGAACAAAATTTATAGTTGATTCCCTTAATACAACTTATTAAGGACAGACATTCTACATGGGGAGTAAGTACACAGTGACTTCTGTTGTTCTTTTAACAATTAACACTCTTATTTATGATGTCAGTGATCACCCGAGGCTCCTGCCATGGGCTGCCAATGCGATGGAAGCCTTTTGTGACCATAGACTCCATCGGTATTTGGACACGGCCATAAGCAAGGTGGATGTTCTCTCTTCCCTTCAGAGAAGAGTACATCCTTCTTTGATGACCCTTTTTTTCCACTGAGGTCTCACAGAGATCCTCTGTGTAGGATTTTTGCCACAGAGTCTTGTCTTTCCATGTCTGACATGCTCTCACAGACCTTTCAGCCAGACCAGGAAGCCTTAAAGGTTGATTCTGAGGTCAGAGTGTTATTTACAGCAAATTTCATAGGAGTCTGCTGTGTGGACTGCTTCCCATATTGACTTCCCTTCCTTTTTAATTTGATTATTATTACCAGGCACTTGATGTTATTTATGTGATCACTTTTACACTTAAACCTACCTATATGTTGACTTTAACATTTAAATGATCATTTTAACAGTTAAGATGGCATTTATACCACTGATTGTTATGGGTTTGGAGTCCCGTGACAAGTTGTTAGGTTGTACCGTTAGAAGTCAGTCTGTAGGACTGTACGCAGAGCTATACTGCTTTACAGTTATAGACTACCTCTTCCCTCTTTTATTCCACCTCTCATTTTTAACTGGGATCTTTTTCCAATTGCCCTAAAATACATATGACTAATTCTATGTTACATAAAGAGTTCAGCATATAGTATGAAGAAGAGAAAAGAAAAAGAAATAAAGAAGACAGAAAAAAAAGGATTTAAAAAATACAAACTAACAATAATAACCTGTCCCTTGACAGTCAGGTTAAGGACTATTCAAGTCATTGATTCTAAAGGAGTCAGTTTTACTTAAATAGCTTTCATTTTAGGAGAATTATTAATTCTCCCAAATCAGGGAGAACATATGGTATTTGACTCTTTTTTATTTTTTTATTTTTTTTTAACTTTTATTTAATGAATATAAATTTCCAAAGTACGGCTTATGGATTACAATGGCTTCCCCCCCATATCGTCTCTCCCACCCGCAACCCTCCCCTCTCCCACTCCCTCTCCCTTTCCATTCACATGAGGATTCATTTTTGATTCTCTTTATATACAGAAGATCAGTTTAGCATACATTAAGTAAAGATTTCAACAGTTTGCTCCCACAGAAACATAAAGTGAAAAATAATAGATGATTTTTTAAATGATGATGAAATCAGATCAGACCTATTGTCATGTTTAATCCCAGTGAGAGTCAAGTTGGGAATTGATAATTTCTTCTTCTTTTTTTTTTTTTTTTTTTTTTTACAGAAGATCAGTTTAGTATACATTAAGTAAAGATTTCAACAGTTTGCACCCCCATAGAAACACAAAGTGAAATATACTGTTTGAGTACTCATTATAGTATTAAGTCTCAATGTACAGCACATTAAGGACAGAGATCCTACATGAGGAGTAAGTGCACAGTGACTCCTGTTGTTGACTTTACAAATTGACACTCCTGTTTATGGCATCAGTAATCTCCCTATGCACCAGTCATGAGTTTCCAAGGCTATGGAAGCCTTTTGAGTTCACCGACTCTTATCTTGTTTAGACAAGGTCATATTCAAAGTGGAGGTTCTCTTCTCCCTTCAGAGAAAGGTACCTCCTTCTTTGAAGACCTGTTCTTTCCACTGGGATCTCACTCACAGGGATCTTTCATTTAGGGTTTGTTTTTTTTTTTTTTTTTGCCAGAGTGTCTTGGCTTTCCATGCCTGAAATACTCTCATGGGTTTTTCAGCCAGATTGTCTCTTTGGGACTGGGTTATTTCACTAAGTATGAGGTTTTTCAGCTTGCTCCATTTTGTTGCAAATGACCAGATTTCATTCTTTTTTACTGCCATGTAGTATTCCATAGTGTACCTATCCCACAATTTCTTTATCCAGTCTTTGTTTGATGCGCATTTAGGTTGCTTCCATGTCTTAGCTACTGTGAACTGAGCTGCAATACACATGGAGGTGCATTTAGCTCTTTTGTTTATTTCATTTCTCTTTGGTAAATTCCCAGGACTGGGATGGCTGGGTCATATGGTAGGTGTATATTCAGATTTTTGAGGTATCTTCATACTGTTTTCCATAGTGGCTTTAGCAGTTTACATGAATGGAATTGATCTTAGAAGTTCTTTCTCAGCCAAGGCATTGTCTGTGTATACAAAGGTTATTGATTTATGTGTATTGATTTTTGTATCCATCTACTTTACCAAACTCTTCTATGAGTTCTGATAGTTTTTTTTTTTTTAATTTTTAGAGTTTTCTAACTAGTAGTTAGATTTAATGTGTTCCCGATGGAAGTTTATTCATGCTGTGGTCCAATTAATACTTTTTTTCCTTATTATTCCTTTTTGTAATGTAAATAAATGTATATGCTGTGTCTGTGCCATTAGTGTATCTTGGAAGCATGTAACTTACTGTTTAATTTACATGGGATCACAGTTAATCACATTAGCCTTGCATTTCAGATTAACTGTGGATTTTGAATACTAGATTGAGTTAAATCTTTGAAATTAATGGGATTAGAATGATTGATAATTGTATCTGAGGAGTACATGTGTTTAAGGGAGTCTGGGGTGGAATGCTAAGATTGCATAATTCCTAAATTCATGGAGACATTTAATAAAAAATTATTAAGTTAATGGTAATAAAAGGGTTGAAACTTAATTCAATTCTGGTGTTGAGGAGGTGGGCCTACTAGGAGGCCCTTAGGTCAATGGGGACATGCTCTTGGAAGGTAGTTCTTGGGAGAGGGTTGCTTATAAAAGCCAAGTTGGGCCTTGCCCATGTCTTTGTTTCCTGGCTTGCCATGTCATCCTTTCTCTGCATGAGCTCCACTATTTCAAACCTTTAGCCTTACCAGTCAGTCAAACCAATGGGACCTGCTGAACCTTATACTGTGAAGTTCCAAAACTTTGAGTCAGAATAAATCTCCTTCCCTCATAAATAGCTTTCTTTTCAGGTATTTAATGGTACAAACAAAAAACTGACCAATATAAGACTATACTGAATATTCTGAATGCTTTTTCTGGATCAATTGAGAAAATTGATTACATAATTTTTTTTTCTGTTTTTAATTCTGTTAATGTGGTGTATTGTACTGACTGATTTTTGCATGTCCCATTATCCTTAAATTCCAGGAATAAATCCCACTTAGTCATTTTTATAATCTTTTTAACTTGCTGTATAATTTGGCTTGCTAGAATTTTATTGAGGACTTTTGAATCAATATTCCTAAGGGGTATTAATTTATAGTTTCCTTCTTGCAGCATCCTTGTCTAGTTTTGGCATCAGGGTAATGCTGCCTTCATACAGGCATACAAGTTCAAGCACCGTGTGTTCAGTTTTTGATTCAGCTCTCTGTTAATGAAACTGGAAAAGCAGGGGATGGTGGTACAAGTACTTGGGCTCCTTTTATTCATGTGCGAGACTCCGATGGAGATTCTACCTCCTGGTTTCAGCCTGGCCCAATCCTAGCTGTTGCAGCCATTTCGAGGAATGAGCCAGTCAGACAGAATTATTTCTCTCTTGTTCTGCTTTTCAAATAAGTGAAGCTCTTTACAAATTTTCTGTGTAAATATTTTATTTTCTTTGTGGTTATTATTAAGATTATATTTAATATCCTTACATAATAGCACTCTAATTTAAATATATACCAGTTTAACTCCCATAAAATATGTAAACTCTGCTCCATTACACCTCCCTCACCACATCTTGTGATTGGTGATGTCACAAAATTTTATCTTTATATACTGTGTGCTCAAAAACATAGTTATTTTAAATATATTAGCCTCTTACCTTATGTAGAAAATAAAATGTAGAGTACAAATCAAAGAGAATGATATATGCTTTTAGATTAATAAACTTTTAAAATATATTACTATTGTCATAAATCATGTAGAAAATGCAAAATGAAGTTACAATAGTTACGGCACTAGCTTTTATAACTGCCTGTGCATTTACCTATATTGAGAATCTCACTTCTTCATTTATGTTCACGTTACTGACTACTGTTCTTTTATTTTACGTAGCAGTATTTCCTTGAGCATTTTTTATAGAACAGGTATAGTGGAAACAAATTCCATATGCTTTTCTTTATCTAGGAGTATCTTAGTTTCTCCTTCAAATTTTATGGCCAGTTTTTCTGGGTATAGGATTATCAGTTGATATTTTTTCCCATGCTTTCACTTAGAACATATCATCCCACTGCTTTCTGGCTTCAAAAGGCTCAAACAAATTTTTGAACTTCTTACTGAGTACTTTCAATACATGACGAGCCACTTCCAAGATTCTCTTCGTCTTTGATTCTTGAAAGTTTGATTAAAATGTGTACCACTGGAGATACCTTTGCTGTCATCTCCTCTGAGCATGTTCGGCATTCTGGATGCTTATATCCAGGTTTTTCATTAAATTTTGGAAATTTTCAGCCATTTTTCCCAAATTCCTGTGTGCTTCTTTTCCATGTTTCTCAGGGGCCCAAGTACTTGAACCACTTCTTCTGCCTCCCAGGCTTTGCATTATCAGGAAGCTGATAATTAACAGAGCCAGGACTCAAATCCAAGCACTGTGATAGGGAATGCAGGCCTCCCCAAGTAGTATCTTTACCTCTCTGGTAAATAACCAGCTCAAAAGATAACATTTTACAGAATGAATTAAACCAAAATAACAGCCAGAAAAGGTCACAGGGAAGTTTCTTGGCTAATAAAATGAAGTTGAATATATCACCTTTTCAATTAATACCTTCTTTGAAGTAAATTACCAGATGAGTGATTAACACATCTGAAGAGAGCTGATACTGGGAGTTGGAAGGGCAACGTATCTCATATTTATCATTCTTCATCTTTTACTCAGATAAAAAATAATTCTCACTAGATGAGCTCTAGCATATAAATTAAATCAATATTTCAAGACTTTGAAAGAAGTGAAACTCATATAATGCTAAATAGTTACCATTTATAATTTAGGAGCCTTGGAGCTAGAGGGTGTAGTGTACAGACCAAAAAGTTTAAGTGCTAAGTTTAACTTAGAACCTGTCTCTTCCACATACTTCTTGCCCTATTTCAATCCCTAAATGTGCACAAATTCTTCTACCTGCACTGCTTTTATTCTTCTAAATCTGAGAACTACATGTTCCTCAACGCTGAGTGAAAATGTCACCTATTCTGTGAAACTTTCCCCAAAGGCCCTAGGATGTTTGTTACTGCCTTCCCATTAAAGAACAGGAAGTCTTTGAAAGCAGAATCTAGGAAATATTTCACTATCTACTATATAAAAACGGTACTCAATTAAGAAATTGCTGAATGAAAGATGGTGGCCAAAAAACTGGGTACAAAAAGGATTATATTCTGGCTGGCGCCGCGACTCACTAGACTAATCCTCCGCCTTGTGGCGCCAGCACACCGGGTTCTAGTCCTGGTCGGGGCGCCGGATTCTGTCCCGGTTGCCCCTCTTCCAGGCCAGCTCTCTGCTGTGGCCAGGGAGTGCAGTGGAGGATGGCCCAAGTAGTTGGGCCCTGCACCCCATGGGAGACCAGGATAAGTACCTGGCTCCTGCCATTGGACCAGCGTGGTGCGCCGGCTGCGGTGGCCATTGGAGGATGAACCACCGGCAAAAGGAAGACCTTTCTCTCTGTCTCTCTCTCTCACTGTCCACTCTGCCTGTCAAAAAAAAAAAAAAAAAAAGGATTATATTCCATATTCCATGGTTTGTTTTAGGAGCTGTGCTCATCTGGAGACATTAGTCTTGTCACTTGGTCTCACACTAGTTGTCTAATGAAACTACTAGTAATTTAAAATAGTTTTCTGCTTACTGAGTCAAGACCTCTTTATCTTTTCTTTGGAGATAAGAGTAAGACTGGAATAGCTAAAGGTGATCTTATTTCCAGCCATTAAGCAATGTTAATTTCATGGGCTACAGAGAGAAGAAGCTTATGCAAATGAGTATAATTTTTCCTGCACATAGGTTATTAATATGAATAAGTTAGCAATTCATGATCCGTAGCCTTCCCCAATAGGTATGATTCAGTAGTTCAAGGTTATTTTTTTCCAGAAAAGGGCTCAAATTAACACACAGATAACTTCTCAGAGACAGGCTCAGGACCACTCATATTCTAAATAGCTCTCTCTGCTGTTTAAAAGCCAAATAAACTGCACAGGAAATATGAACAGCAAATATGAATGTTTCTGTTATCCCACAGAATTCAGTATAGGCAAAACTTAATCCAATACTCTAACTCATTCAAATATGTGCCAGAGATATCTATTCTAACCTATAATGGTTCTGAGAATAGAAATGCACTTTTCACTATAAAGAATGCTGATGGAATTTCTTATTTTCATGAGAAACCTTAATAGTGTCCATGCATTGATGGAATGCATAGGCTATGGATCTTCCATCTTAATATCCAGGCAATCCACAGTATGAAATATACTCATGAAGATGGGAGTATAGCAACAAGACATTCTGAGTCATGTGGGTCAAACTAGATAGTTAATAAGGATACAAACCAATGACAGAGCCCTGAGAATTTCACATAGATAAGCCCAGGAGTCCAACAGAGACTGGGCAGGTCCACGCCCAAGGGAGCAAAAAAAGAAAGGAGAAGTGGCAGAAATGTGGTGGAGGCATGGTGGAGAAGCTGAACAGGGAGACTGATGCCACCCTTTCACCCCCCACCAGTGGAACACGTGAGATGCAAGGTTACAAGGTCACAGAATTGCCGATAGCAATGGGTAGGGAGCCTGGTGAACAGCGTTTGAAGTTCCAAGCAGGAAGAACAGGGGAACAAATGGAGAGATTGGGCTGCCCCTGTCCATCTATGTCTCCCCCATCCCCCCAACTGGACCTGCAACCAGCCATATTGTTGTTTACATCTTCAAATATAAGCAGGGGGCTGCCACATTTGCCTCCCATGCAACACTCATCAGTTGCAGAAGCCATTCACAACATCCCCGATATGGGAATTAGGATCACAACATTTCAGAGTAATTTCCCCTCCACCATGCAAGCTGCAAAACAAGAAGTCCTAAATATCAAAATCCTAAGCTCGTTGCATTTACTAGCGAGAAGTGAGCCTAGCCCCAGTAGGTGAGGCTTAGTGCACCAGGGCTCTTGTGCCTGCCCCCATCTCAATCAAAAAGTGAGCAGGACTCCCAGAGGTGGTGCTGGGTGCTTTCACTTGCAACACACAGACACACAGCAGCTCATAGCAGAGGGGAATCTCACCACTAGCACCAAGACACACATTAAAGAGAAAAGCTATCAGAAATGCTTAAAAAGAAAGGAAAAAGCCTTAAAAAGAATAAAGAAGACACTATGAGCCCCCCAAAGAAACACGACAACTTTTCAGTAATAGAAGCTGAAGAAGAAGATTGATGATATTCCAGAAACAGAATTTAGAAAATTGTTAGATTACTCAGAAGCAACAAAAACAAATTCATGATCTAAATGAAAAGTGTTCCCAAGAAATTGAGACACTAAAGAGAAGTCAGAATGAAATACTTGAAATGAAGAATTAAATAGATCAAATAAAAATGCAGTGGGTAGCCTTAACAATAGAATAAATAAGGCCAGCACTGTGGTTCAATAGGCTAATTCTCCACCTGTGGCACCAGCACCCCGGGTTCTAGTCCCAGTTGGGGTGCTGGATTCTGTCCCGGTTGCTCCTCTTCCAGTCCAGATCTCTGCTGTGGCCCGGGAAGGCAGTGGAGGATGGCTCAGGTGCTTGGGCCCTGTATCCGCGTGGGAGACCAGGAAGAAGCACCTGGCTCCTGGCTTTGGATTAGCGCAGTGCACTGGCCATAACGCACCAGCCGTAGCGACCACTTTTGGGGTGAACCAACGGAAAAAGGAAGACCTTTCTCTCTGTCTCTCTCTCTCTCACTCTTTAACTCTGCCTGTCAAAAAAAAATGAGTGAAACAGAAAAAAGAATATTAGAACTAGAAGACAAGTATGTAAAAATAATACAGTCAAACAAATAAAAGAAGAATTTCAAAAATAAAAAAATCACAGCTGGAGATCTACAAGATTTTATCAAACGACCCAACATACAAATCCTAGGAATTCCAGAAGGCATGGAAAGAAAAGAAGGATTAGAAGGCCTTCCTAATGACATAATAACAGAGAACTTCCCCAATCTGGAGAAAGAAGAGACATCCAAGTACAAGAAGTACACAGAACTCCCAATAGACACAACCAGAAAAGATCTTCACCTTGACACATTGTAGCAAAGTTCTTCTCAGTAGAACATAATGAAAAGGTGCTAAAATGTTCATGAGAAAAACAGCAAATAACATACACAGAAAATCAAATTAGACTCACTCTGGACATCTCATAACAAACCTATAACAAACCTTCTCAAACAAACTCCTATAGGCAAGGAGAAAATGATGAGATTATTCTAAGTCCTAAGAGGAAAAAAACTCAATCCAGAATACTGTACCCTGCAAAACTCTCATTTATGAATGAAGGCAAAATAAAGATATTTCATGACAAAGAGAAATTGAAAGAATTTGTAACTACTTGCCCAGCCCTACAAAAGATGCTCAAGGATGTGCCAAACACAGAAATACAGAAACAGGAACATCACTACAAAAGAAGATGAATGCAGAAAATGACTCTGCAGAAGTACAAATGAAATCCAAAATTCATAAACAGAACTATTTATGGAAACATGGCAGAGAAAAGTCGGTACTTAACACTGAATGTAAATAAGATCAACTCCCCAGTTAAAAGACACAGACTGGCTGAATGGATTAAAAAAGAAAACCCATCTATTTGCTGCTTACAAGAAACACATCTTACCAACAAAGACACAAGCAGACTGAAAGTGAAAGGATGGAAAAAGATAATACATGCTAACAGAAACCAAAAAAAGAGCTGGTGTGGCCATCCAAATACCAGACAAACTAGACTTTAACAGATAAACTATTGAAGAGACAAACAAGGACACTATATAATGATTAAAGGATCAATTCAACAGGACAATGTGACTATTACAAAGGTATATGCAGTTAATTACAGAACACCTGTTTATTTAATAGAAATGTTAAGGGATTTAAAGGAAGATATAGACTCAAATAAATAGTATTTCCCTCTCTATGTCTCATTCTGTGTAAATAAATAAATCTTAAAAAAAGATACTGGAATTATTGGATAAAACTTTAACTATGATGGTATGTTCAAGAAAATAATGAAAATTTGGACAAAATAGATTAGATGAAATGAAATAGAATATCACCAAAGAATCTGGACCTGATTCTGTAGGGAATAGATAGCAAGTTAATGTGTGGAACAGGAAATGACAGAAAAAAAAATTCATTTTGTAGGGGCCGATGCTGTGGTGCTGCGGGTTAACACCCTGGCCTGAAGTGCTGGCATCCCATATGGGCACCATTTTTAGACCCAGCTGCTCCACTTTCAATCCAGCTCTCTGCTAGGCCTGGGAAAGCAGTAGAAGATGGCCCAAGTCCTTGGGCCTCTGCATATCTGCATGCGAGACCCAGCAGAAGCTCGTGGCTCCTGGCTTCAGATCGGCGCAGCTCCAGCTGCTGCAGCCAACTGGGGAGCGAACTATTGGATGGAAGACCTCTCTCTCTCTCCTCTCTCTGTGTAACTCTGACTTTCAAGTAAATAAATCTTTTAAAAAAAATAAAATTCATTTTGTAGAGTATTAATCTAACAGTTTTCTGGAGAATGGTCACAGATTAAAAAAGCTAATATAAAGCCCAGTTATGAATAAGTAACCGATACTCTAATTATATTGAGTATAGAAGATGGGTCATGAGAGTGAAACATAAAAGTGTTGCTTTAATTGCCCATGACATTTCTTTGTAATTTATAATAATAACACATCACCATCAGAGCTCAGTTTTCAATGTGAAGATAGTGGCAAAAGCTACAGGTGTTAATGAAATCAACCCAGAAATGTTTGATAGAGGTATAAAAATTAAATATTTTGTCTTCTCCCTTAATTGATAGCCTCTTCTTTTTCCTCTATTGTGTCTATATATGGTCAAATACCAATATCACTGTTATTCTTAGAGACATATGTATATTCTTTGTATTCTTTCTCATTCCTCATTCTGACAAGAATCAACTCAGCTATCAATACAGATTCCACTTCTTTTCATAAATTAATGTTTTTCAAATATTTCCAATACCCTTCAATACTTCTATACTACTTACTAAGTATTTCTATTCAAATTTTCTACAATCACCCAAACACAGTACATACAAAAAGTTTATTTTCTACCTTTATTGGATGTAAGGAGAGCGTAGATGAAATGTTAATCTTGGTTCAGTATGGATAAAATTTATAAAAATTGCCTTTACAGTCAACATATAACATTGGCATTCTTCAAGCTATGTACTGATGAGAAGATAAGAAGGCAGAAGGACAAGTTAACACTCTTCAAGCTAGATTAGTTATAAGCACCTTGTCCTAAGAAGCAAGCTCAAGAAAAAGGATCCACTTTTGTCATTCAGTAGCCATGGGTAAAGGGCTACTATGAAATGATTTGAAATCATCAGAGGCTCCAAAACACTGAAATTCAACATTTTGGGGATAATGAGGTGTTGGGTGGAGATAGCTTCTTGTACTTTGGGAGCAATAGATTAAGCTACATAAAATAAAGGTTCATGCTCAGAGCCCACCTGAAGCCTCCCTTGTCCAGCCTTACTCCTAGTACTTTTTGATGGCACTGTGTTTGGCATCTTCCTTAAACTTCCTCCCAACACAAACTCAAATTTATTATCTTTTCCAATACTGATCTTAAGGCTTATGGCCATGTTAGGGAATCCCAGAACCAAGCATCTTCTTCCACAAACTGTCTTCTTTATTGTAATCTTAACTAACAAAAATCCTTCTCACTAAATACAGAATCTGCAATGAACATTTTAGAAATGCCCATTCTTCACTTCATATCCATCCAACTAGTCGTAAAATTATGTTAATTCTACTGCTTAGTTTTCCATTGCCATTATGATAGTCCAGGAAACCATCATTTTTCACTTGCGTAAGATTGATAACCTTCTAAATGTTTTTCCTGCATTAAGTTTCTGACTCCACACCATCCATTTTTCTTTCTATCCTCATGCACTTTGGCATCAAAGTGATCTTTCAATTGCTAAGATATCTTAATCACTAAAAATTATTCATGGCTCTTCTTATTCTTTGGTAGAATAATGTAAACCTTGTCACATACAGCCCTTGTAGACTAACTCCAGTACAAGCCCTCTTTTCATTATGGACCAGCACTATCTTTCTTACCCAGATTCCATGTCCCTAGTGCAATTTTTTACTCTTCTGTGAGTTACTGATGTTTACATTTTAGAAGACCTGCATGTTTTATTATTAGTAATGAAAATCAGTGAGTCATATAATCTAACATAAAAGAGCCTAAAAATAAAAAAGAAAAGAAATATTTAATCAGCTGAACTCCACCCATATATCAAGGCAGCTCAAAGCCAAGAAAATGAAGTATGTGTGTGCACATCTACTTTTAAATAGAAAAAGTTGGGGAGCTTTTAAAATATCTACAAAGATGCCATTGGAAATTTGAAAAATTCTATCATAAATTCTAATTTAAATTCCAACTTAAAATGGGAACAAAAAGATAAGAAAAAATAAAAACATACAATTTGCTCTAAAATACTCATTGAAGAATTAACATTCCTTCTGAACTGAATTTTGAAAAGGTGATAGTTTAAAAGCCTAAAAGCATTCTCTAAAATAAAACCATTTTAAATATAATTTCAAAAGCCTATGTTATTCTTAGATAGAATGCAAATGGAAGCATCAGTTTTTCTTTATTAATGAATTAAAAATATTCAAAGTAGCTATACTTGCTATTGAATAACACTAGATAGCCAGATGCTAATTTATGGTTAATTTTAGAAAAAAAAAAACCTGTTTAACTTTCCAAAAAAGCAAATGAAGCTCTTAAGAGAGTAGCACTGTCTTTCAAGAATTTGATCCCAAATACTTACATTGATTAGTGGCTCTGTCAAACAGTCATGTGCCTGTGTCTAGCAAGATGTGTTTACCCATCTTGTTTCTTTGTTTTAAAAAGATTAATCTGCTTATATGCAACATCTGTATATTTTCATGCTCTGCATCTCCCATAAAGCACATCAAATGTAATTAATACACACAACCAGTACAATCTGGCTTCTGCATAGCATAAATTAGACACTCAATACACATTGTCAATTGAATGAAGCACTCCATTTTAACTTCTATCTCAAATTCAAAATTGGCTTCTAATGTAAAAATTCATTAGCTCCTTTTTACTCTTTACAATATTTATATTGATTTATATATGTCATAGTGCTAGCCATCTGGCCACAGATCTGTTTGGACAAAGATATCATAATTTTTCAGTTCTGTGAGTTTGCATATACCTGAAATTATTCCAGAACTACACCCCTTTTGCTGTGTCTGCTGGAAACTCATCCACTCTCAAAGTGTTCCTCTATACATGGTGTTTTAACTGAATCCCTCCCTGTTTACTCTAGCTGATGATATATTCCCCCTTCTCCAAATACACACACACACACACACACACACACGGAATTTGTGTCTCTCGTATGATTTTATCATTTTTCTATATTGTTTTCTAATGTTATATAGCTTATTGTTCCCTTTAGAAAGCATACTTATTAAAAATAGGATCACTATCTGAGTCACTTTCATCTCACAAGTATATGTATTTACCAATAAATAAATAATTAAATAAAGCTTCTATCTATAAGACAATCTCTTGGATTGTCATTTAGATCTTTTAACTTACAGCTTATATACAATTTTAATACACTTGATACGAAGGAGTAAGAATTTAGAAAATATAAAAAGCAAACCTGAGTCTCCCACAACTAAAACTCACTAGGATTACTTATTTTTATAAGAAAAATAATTCCATTATACCTGAGTATGCTAATATGATGCAAGTCAGAGGACTAATTGATGAGCATAGAATAGATTCTGAATCTCAACTTAATACTTTCATGTTTTCTTATTTTTAAAAGTAGTACCATATTTATTACGCAGTTATAATGACTCATTGTATTTACAGGGTTAGTTAACGTTGAGTTTAGTAAAGTATTATAACTATTACTAACAATAATCACTTTTTAGTTATAATACAATAAATTTCAGAAATATTTGACACAGATGGGCATTTTCACATCTATTGTTACATTTAATCTTCATAATAATGTCAAAAGATAGATGGATGTCAAATCTATCTGATTTCACAGAAGAAAAAGTTCTAAGTCAATGAGACAGATTCCAAGGTCACACAGCTGAAAAGTGACAAATTCATGGTTCAACTTTTAGTGTTCTAATTCCAACGAATTCTCACTTACTGCCTGAAAAGGCACTCAAAAGAAGTAAATAAAAATAAATGAATAAGTGGTGTCTTTTTCTTCATGGACAATAATAATGAGCAATAGCAGAATCTTCTGAAATAAAGTGTCAGGAAACAAACCATGGAAAAGGTTATTTTTAAGCTAATACCTGAAGGATGAGATAGAGCCAGGTACTCAAACAAAAGCTGAGAAAGAAAGTTCTAGGTATGGAAATAGACTTGTGCAAATACTTTAAGAAATTTCAGACTTCTTACAAGGCATAAAATATCCTTTATGATATAGTTTCCAAGTGTTGGTCACAAATCAACTGTCCCTCACCCCTTTCACTCTTCACACTCAAAACATTCTGTACATATCCTGCACTGCAAATTCCTTTATGCTCCTGCATATGATATTTTCTCTACATGAAACATTCTTTTCAGACATGTCTATGTAGAGAACAAATATTTATCTTGGAACATTTTTCTCAGGTGACCTAGACTCCCTCATGTTTCTCTATTATTGTTTCATGCAGGTCTAGCTAAATGAATCTCTTCCACATATTTTGAAATCATTATTATCTTGATTAACATATAAAAGGGTAAAAATTTGTATAATATAAAATCATTTGTTTCAAGTATACAATTCAATGATTTTCAGTATATTTACAGAGACATCAAACCATGATTCATGATCTGTTCTCAGAACATTTCTATCAATCAAGAAATAAACCTCATGCCCTTTTGAAGTCCTTCTTAATGCCCACATTCAACTTTAGGCAACCACTAACCTACTGTTTCCATAAAACTTGCCTTCTCTAAACATTTTATATGAGTACAATCACTATTATATGTGTTCTTTTGTGTATGGCTTCTTTCACTGAGCATAATATTTTGGAAGTTCATGCAAGTTATACCATGCTTCAGGACTTCATTCTTTGTATTGATGAATAATATTTCATCTCACAGATATACCACATTTATTTATACATTCACCAATTGATGGAGATTTTTGTACTTTGTCTATGGTGAATAGTGCTACAATGAATCTTCAGGGACAGTTATTTGAAAGTATATAGGCTTTAATTTATCCTAGGCAGATGCCTTGAAATGAAATTTCTGAGTCATCTTGTATCCTATCTTTCTTTTATTTCTGAGTTTTTCACACATTCTTGCATTAGCACACACACCATTTTTTATTATTGTGTTGTTGCTGTGATTTATTTTCTTTTGTTTTTACATATCTATCTCCCTCTATTGAGCTGTGAGCATCATTACAGCAGCAGGCAGCATGACTTAATTTCTTTAGCCTCAACAGTAGCTGTTATTGGCACAGTGCAGGTACTTATAAATTTGCTGAATTCTGATCTCCGATCTTCCTCTTCAAAATGGACATATTCATCCCCACAGGTGCAGAGAGCACTGTCTTCTGAGGCTCACAAGTGTGAGTTTACTCAGAAACTACCCTGAGACTGAAGGAAGTTTGTAAAATGTATATGCCTTCTCTAAGGACAGCCTGAATCTAAGAATTGATCTATGTGAGGATAAAAGATCTGGCCTCTTTCCTCCATTTCAACATCTCTTAGGGTCATTCTAGTTTCAAAGAGACCTATTGGATTGGCTGAGACCACTGTTACAACTGCATCCCTTTTTCTACCTCTCCCACTTTCCTTGTCTCCCCCTTGCTTGGGTTATTCCTAAGATCACCCCTCAATTAATATTCTGCAATAAAATCTCAGTTTCAGATACTGTTTCCTGCAGAGTTGCTTACTTGTGACATGCAATACCATACTGCCCACCTAACACAATGAGTTTTAACAAGAATGTTTGCTTTCAAGGAGATAATAATATTCAATACCACTTCTTTCATCACAGGCAGTTATTCCATCCATTGTTGCTGACATTGCTGTAACCTAGATATAACTGAGGTCCACCTGGCCCTTGAGATAAGATCAATTTAACCCACTAGTCATTCCATGCACTTGAAATTCAAAAGCCCTATCCCATATTTCTATTGAGGAATAGGAATAGGAATAGAAATGTTCTTGAGCTGCCACTTGATTAGTCTATAGACTTTATTGTACTACTTAGTGTCTTTGTTTTGAATTATATCCATTGAGACAGAAACCTTACTCCATTGTTATAAAAATCCATTTCATTCATGAATAAAATAGTTTTTGTTAAATATTTGAGGGCCCAAAGAAAGGGTTTATACTTTGGAAAAACAAACATTGTCAATTGTCTCTCATCTTAAATTTTCCTTTGGCTCTCCTGTGATAATGTTTATCTCTGGTTGTTTCATCCCAAGCAGCATTTCAACCTCATGCCATCACACTGGTTATTCTCCAACCCATCACTCACCTCTCTCCTCTCCTTTCAGGAGCAAATCCTTCCCACTTTCTTATATGGGCATTTAAGGTTTGCTGATGACTATACACATTTAAACTCAGAGTCTCATTGTATTCTGAGTGGTTTTTGAGACATTTTGCTCATCAAAGATAGTTCTCTCCTAAAAAGAATTCTAGCACCAGCCATCAAAATCATATGTTTTTCATTTTCTTTTTTTAAGAATATATTTTTCTGAGAGGCATAGTTACAAACAGAGAGAGGAAGAGACATAGAGAAAGGTCTTCCATCTGCTGCTTCTCTCTCCAAATGGCTGAAATGGCTGGAGCTGAGCCGATCTGAAGCCGGGAGCCAGGAGCTTCTTTCAAGTCTCCCACATGATTGCAGGAGCCCAAGCACTTTGGCCATTTTCCATTGCTTTCCCAGGCCGTAAGCAGAGAGTGGGACCTGAAGAAGAGCAGCTGGGATGCCAACACTGGAATGCAGGTGCTGCAGGCAGAGGCTTAGCCTACTACATCACAGTACAGGCTCCTGTTTTTAATTTTCAATAGACAGAGATGCATTAATCCACTCTGGGAAAACATTATTACATTTGTTATTTAATACTTTTTATTAATGAATTAGGTAGACTTTCTGCTTTCTATGCTTTTGGCACTGTACAGAACCAGAGCAGCCTGTCCAAAATGTATTTTAAGTTTCAGATGAGAGCACTGTGTCTGAGGGTCCACAAGATCACTCTTAGGCTTGGTAATTCACTAAAAGGACTCAGAAAACATTATACTCATGATAGCACTCAATTATGGTAAAACGTTTCAGATTAAAATTAGCAAAGGGAAAAGGCTCGAGAGGCCACATCTAGGAGAACCTGGGCACAAGCTTCAACATGTCCCCTTCCAGTACATTCACACAGGATACTTCTTCAAGCAACAGCGAGTGACAGTGTGTTTGAAATATTGTCAACCAGGGAAGGTCACCCTAGCTTCAGGCTCCAGGTTTTTATTGGGCAGTTTTCACTTAAATGTGCAGCATCTTTATGACTAGATCAGCCAATCAGATTCCAGACCCTCAGAGCCAAAATAACTGTTCACAGTAAGTCACATAGTCCTCATAAACTATGGTCAAATTGGCACAGAATACCCCAAGGCCTCTGGCCTACAAAAACCCTTACCAAGCAGCCCTTCCAAGGGATAGGACCTCAGCTCCACAGGCAATAAAGACACAGTCTCAAATATGGGATTTACTTGGTAATGTGTAAGATTTTGGCAATGCAGTCTTATATGACTTCCTTGCACGGGTACTATGATCTGGCACCCAATTTCTAATTTCAAGTTTCTATATCCTACTCATTCATTCACTTGTTCATCCATCCAGACATTCATTCATCTAGACATCATGATAGGTTAAGTATCTCAGAACCATATGTAAAGCTGGCCACATTGTAAATGCCTGTATGAATTAAAGTCCGACAAAGAAGACAGTGAGAAACCTACTAGTCTCAAATCTGCTCCACAATTAGAAGAAAGCATATATTCTGAAGCTTCCCCTGATGGGAATGCAGAAGCAGTCCTTAACTCCATCTTAGGGAATAAACAAGATGAGATCCCAGCTAACACGGTTATAGATCTACCAGAGTCTTCTCCACCTGGTCCTGTCCTTTGTTTGTCATTTTGTGCCCATGTAGGTTAATACCAGCATCAGTGAAAATGCTAAAGCCTTACAAGGGAGAAGGGTACCTCTTTTCAGAGATGTTTTTGTTTGTCCTGCAACACTGGGAAATAAGGTCAGTGTCTCCTTTGTAGAACACAGAATCTGCTAGGCTGTAATCTGACAGTCTGTCTATATCCATTGCTCTTTATACAAAGCAGATTAAAAACTGGGCCCTTGAAATAAAGGACAGAGAAAAAAGCAAGTAGCAAGTACTTTCTACTGATGCAGCTAATTGGTCTATAACTTGTTCAGGCTTCTGTTCTGGTAGACTGTTCTGCCTGTTCTTTCCTTCCTTCTTCTGCTCCCTATATCTTGTCCCTTTATTTTTCTTTCTTCTCTATGTCTCCTTCATCCATTCCTTCCTTCCTTCAGCAAATATTTATTGTACTCTGCTATGTTTCAAGTGATGCACTATACCCTAAAAATCAAATGATAGATGATACCAACATGGCCAATTCCTTTATGAAACTTACAGCCTCGCAAGAACGAGCCTTCTAAAGCATAAAGGCTTCAGTAGCCAGCTGCTTCACCTCACTCTGCCACCCACTTCACTTCCAGGCTTATCTCTGGCCACTCTCCATCAAATCCACCTTAGTGCTCAGTCTTCCAAGTCACACTAAACAAGAGCCTTTACTTGCAAGGCATCACACATGCACTCTCTTCTCTGAGCCTTGCTTGCTGCAGCCTCTGTTATAATATTCTTTCCCAGACCTTCGTTTTAGCCTCTCCCTTTAACTCAGCCTTTAGGTTTCCTCTTAGCTGAGAAGCATTCTCTGACAGCCCTCTAAGATGGGTGCTACTCCTGAAACACATCCATGCTGATATGGGGGCCATTGTTTCAGGCTCCATGCCTGAGCCTCACAGAGAAAGCTTTTTTCTGACTCATCAGATGCACCATCAGGAAGCCATTTCTTTGAATTCACCTAATTGTAGAATACACTTGAGTGATTTGTAAAGCAAACAATTTGTCTTAAGAATTAGGAAACTGTAAAACAAACCCAGAACTAGCACTTTACTGTGCTACTCTGGAGGAAAGCAGCACAGGGATTTCTCTATCTTTCTATTAATCCTTTTTACCCTATTATCCCTTCATTCAGCACTCAGTAATTATCTAACTCTATAGTGTCCTCATATAAAATAGCTGGCATGGCAAGGACTCTCACAGTCCTCTTGCTGGCCATTGTGGTATTTCCCTATGTCTCTGCTGGAACAAATTACTATGAATTTAGTGGCTTAAAACAACAAATATATTCTCTTACACTTTCGGAGGTCCAGAGTATGAAATGCTTCTCTCTGGGCTCACTTGCAGGTCTCAGCTGGCCCAGTTTCTCTGGGGGCCTTCGGGGAGAATCTGTTTCTTGCCTTTCAGCTTCTAGAGGTTGCCTGTAGTACCCGGCCCAGGGCCCATTTCCTCCATGTTCACGGCCAGCAGCATGGCTTCTTCAACTCTTTCTCTCCACCCCTTAAATCTCATCTGCTTGCATTGTCATGTAGTCCTGTTTTTTGTTGTTGCTGTTTGTTTTCTTGTGATTCTGTTAGACCCACTCACATAATCTAGAATAATCTCTCTAACTGGAGCTGGAGATTCTTAATTGAGCCACATTTACTAATTCCCTTTTACCATGTAAAAGAACATATTCATGTGTTCTGGGTGTTAGGGCATGGGTATCTTTGGAGGAACCATTATTCTCTCTACCACAAATACAAATCATAAATGGTATCCTCTGCAGCCACTAAAAGCATTCTACTTTGTACCAGAAAGAACTTGAAACTAGTGTCTTCTGCTCCCCTATTGTACTGAGCACCAGTGTGAACTGCTCTGTGCATAATCATACAAGGAACAGTATGGTACTTAGAACCAAATTTTGAGTGTTTTTTTTTTTTTTAAAGTCAACCTCTGTCCCAAGATGCTGAGAGCCCTTTCCTGAAGATGTCTTCCTCTTCTTTTCCTCTAACTGTTTCTCAAATCCAATTTTATGCCGGAAGTCTGGTGAATATTTAGAAGATCAACAGCCAAGTACTACTGAAGCCACAATTCACAGGCAGGTCTCAGCTTTCTCTTTCTCTCACCACCATCTACAGGATACACTGATATTTTCTTTTTCTCAGTAATGCCAGACAGTTTGACCCAAGCGAATCCCTGGTTTTCCTGACAACTGTTATCTCCTTGCCCTATAGAAGTTACTTATCCTGAATTACAAGCAGATAAGTGCACACTCAGGTCCTAACACATCATTTATTAGCTATTCATTCACTGATACTGTCAAATGTTTAGCCAAAAAGAAAAAGATTTTTTTAAAAGATTTATTTATTTGAGAGGCAGAGCTACAGACAGAGAGAGAGAGAGACAGAGAGAAAGGTCTTCCATCTGCTGCTTCACCCCCAAAATGGCCGCAATGGACAGAACTGTGCCAATCTCAAGTCAGCAGCCAGGAGCATTTTCCGGGTCTCCCACGTGGGGGCAGGGGTCAAGCACATGGCCCATCCTCCTGCTTTCCCAAGCCAGCATCCCATATGTGTGCCAATTTGTGTCCAGACTTTTCCTTTTCCAATACAGCTCTCTACTATACCACAGCGCCATCTAGAAAAAGAAAATTCTATAAGCCTACTCCTCAATCTCTATTTTTTCTAAAGCAAATCCTATTTCCAAAGACTTCAAAGCTAGAATGATAAATCTAGGAATTTTCATAGGACATTGGTGTCTCATATTTGTATTTCACCGGGAGCTTTAACCTCAAATACAATCAAATCAATTTTGTAAGTAAAAATAAGATTTTTGCAACTGCCAACTCATCTTACAATCTGAAAAATCAAGCTGTGTTCTGATGTTTGCTTCATAAATTATAACCAACAATAACGATTCTGGAATCAGGGTGTAAGTGGT
The DNA here is from genome assembly GCF_051225735.1 of Oryctolagus cuniculus. Classification (NCBI taxonomy): domain Eukaryota; kingdom Metazoa; phylum Chordata; class Mammalia; order Lagomorpha; family Leporidae; genus Oryctolagus; species Oryctolagus cuniculus. The sequence goes on from NC_142873.1 coordinate 104,281,011, forward strand.
AATTTTCTTGATGATGCATGACGCAGAACAGAATGCATTTTGTTCGGCCACAAGGTGTTGCCTTGGCAAAGCTGGCAGTGAGACATTTTCTGTGCGGCATATTAGCTAAGGTTTTCAAAAGGCCACCAATTATATACCTTTGGAGCCAAGTAGATGTTTTGCATAGCTATTTATACACTTTAATCTGAAATGGCCAGAATTTCAGAGGTCATCAAAGACAACATGATATCAAACAAAAGTAATAATTTTTCCCTGCTTCCAAATTATACATTATCTTGCTTAGGACCAAACTAGAAACGATTACTCAGTAAGCTTAGGGGTAAGGAGTTAACATATCATCGTCAAAGGAAGAACCTGAGTCAGAGAGACACCCAGCCACTCTTCAAGGACACATAGATAACCACAGCCCTGAGTCTAATTTTTTAATTCTTTTCTGGTTTCTTGACCTCTGCCTTCAAATGTAATCACTCCTTTATCATTCTCAAGGACCTTAATCTGAGTCTGCTTCTCTTCTCAGTTAGACTCCACTTTGCTCCTTTCCACCATCATATTTTCCCAAGTTTCTTTATTCTATTTTCATCACAATACCTGTGGCTTTATTTCTTCATTCTATCTACAATTTTTTTTTTTTTGACAGGCAGAGTTGGACAGTGAGAGAGAGAGAAAGAAAGGAAGGTCTTCCTTCCATTGGTTCACTCCCCAAACGGCCACTACAGCCGGCGCGCTGTGCCGATCAGAAGCCAGGAGCCAGGTGCTTCCTCCTGGTCTCCCATGCGGGTGCAGGGCCCAAGCACTTGGGCCATCCTTCACTGCCTTCCCAGGCCACAGCAGAGAGCTGGACTGGAAGAGGGGCAACAGGGACAGAATCCAGGAACCCGACCGGGACTAGAACCCAGGATGCTGGAGCCACAGACAGAGGATTAGCCAACTGAGCCGTGGCACTGGCCTCTATTTACAAATCTTTTTTTTTTTTTTTTTTTGACAGGCAGAGTGGACAGTGAGAGAGAGAGACAGAGAGAAAGGTCTTCCTTTGCCGTTGGTTCACCCTCCAATGGCCGCCGCGGTCGGCGCGCTGCGGCCAGCGCACTGCGCTGATCCGATGGCAGGAGCCAGGAGCCAGGTGCTTTTCCTGGTCTCCCATGGGGTGCAGGGCCCAAGCACCTGGGCCATCCTCCACTGCACTCCCTGGCCACAGCAGAGAGCTGGCCTGGAAGAGGGGCAACTGGGACAGAATCCGGCGCCCCAACCAGGGACTAGAACCCGGTGTGCCGGCGCCGCAAGGCAGAGGATTAGCCTAGTGAGCCGCGGCGCCGGCTATATTTACAAATCTTATAATCTGAGTCTGATCATTTTCCGACCTTATTATTATTAGCCTCTAAAGTCTCTGAGAGGTCCCGTTTTGACAGCCTGAGGAATATTAATCCACTCTACAATTCAGAATCAGAAACCATAAAATAAAGGATATTTTGTCATTTTCCTACCCAAATACATGCATCATTCTCTTGAGATGAGAAATCTTTTTTTTTCCCTTGACTACTACTTATATCATTCATGCCCTTCATAAAAAAAAAAAAAAAAAAAAAAAAAAAACACTAGTGAAAAGCCATAGGCAAAACTGAAACTTAGAGTTAAAATTGATATTGGAATAAAGAAGAGATTTACATGGGCATCTTACCTCAGCTAACCTGAATACTAGCTCACTAAAATTGCAATCTCCCAGTGGGAGAAAGCAACCATTAGCCACTGCCCCCAATCTGACAATCAAAAATAAGTGGTCAGCAACAATCCTGTTGTGTATCAACTACACCAACCTACTTCCAACAGTAGATCCTCTCCCCCATCCTACTGCAAAAGAGAATCATTCTGGATTTCTCGATCCTTCATGCTTCTGAGGACCCAATCACAACGGAAAGTGTTAAATGCTTTAAACACACAACATTGCCTCTAACTAAAGGACATCATTTCACAGTGAGGCCTCAAGTGGATGCCCTAGAGACCGCTGGAATTATTAGCAATCCATTGTAAAACAAAAACAAAATCCTGATTTTATTGAATGGCAGAAAGACTCACCAAAAATTTTGACATAGGGACAGAAGACATTGAACTGTGAATGACTACGTAGTTTTGGAAGTACATACCTTGAACCAGTGGACTATACATGGTACTTTTTCTTCCATAGTCAAATTATATAGGTCTGACAGTCAATCACTTTCAAATTTTGTTTCCCTTTCCAGTAATTATGAACTCTGATGTCCTGTAGATTTTTTTTAACTTTTATTTAATAAATATATATTTCCGAAGTACAGGTTTTGGATTACACCCCCCATAATCTCCCTCCCACTCGCAACCCTCCCATCCCCCGCTCCCTCTCCCATCCCATTCACATCAAGATTCATTTTCAATTATCTTTATATAGAGAAGATCAATTTAGTATAAACTAAGGTAAGATTTCAACAGTTTGCACCCACACAGAAACACCAAGTGTAAAGTACCGTTTGAGTAGTAGTTATACCGTTAATTCACATAATACAACACATTAAGGACAGAGATCCTACATGGGGAGTAAGTGCACAGTGACTCTTGTTGTTAATTTAACAATTGACACTCTTATTTATGGCGTCAGTAATCACCCGAGGCTCTTGTCATGATGTCCTGTAGATTTTTAGGACCTGAGAAAATGACATATATACTCATGTGCAAAATAATGCTTAGACTCAGATCAGTGGAAATTGTGATTTGAACATTTGAGCAACTTCTTGGGCCACTAACAAACCATTAGGAAATTTGTCCCAATATTGACCAATTTTCAGCATTATATCTAAAGAGGCAATTTGTTTCTACTATATTTCATACCTGCAAAGGTTTTGTATAGATCTGTTGTACTTGGAGGCTTACTTTTTGCATCATCATATCCAAGGGAGAAAGAATTGGAAACTGCCCTCATTTTCACTTTGTCAAGAGTCTACTTTGTCACTGAGTCCAGAAGACTCAGACTCCATAAAAGTGAAATCACACCTCTTGGAGTTAAATCACTGTCCAGCTGACATTTTGTCTGAAGGTTGAAGGAAGCAAGATATGTGACAAAAAAATATCAATTTCTTTTCTAATGTTTTTAAACATAAAATTAATTAATATAATCATTGTTAGCTTAATAATCTTATCTCTCTCCAGTATCAAATGAGCATATTGGTGGTTTTACCTATCATTTAGTTTATAGTTGTAAAAGGGTGAAGTGTAATGACTAGACAGAAGTCTAATAAGTCTAAAAGAAGAATTAACATTGCTTGAAGTTTGTTGACAGTAAGGTCCCTTAAGGGATCATCATGATATCACAAACACAATCATGCAGTTTTACTTTATGAGTTTCTTACTATGGACAAGTGTTAATGCTGTATAAATGATCATTAGATCATAGACAATGGTAGCCTCTGTAGAACTATTAGGGAGGAAGGTAACCCAGAACAAATTTAGCCAATAATTTGCACTTAGTCAACTTCAATTTTCTCTCTTTTTTTGAGAGTTTTTTTTTATTTTTTTTATTTAATGAATATAAATTTCCAAAGTACAGCTTATGGATTACAATGGCTCCCCGCCCCAATGACTTCCCTCCCACCTGCAACCCTCCCCTTTCCCGCTCTCTCTCCCCTTCCATTCATATCAAGATTCATTTTCCATTCTCTTTATATACAGATCAGTTTAGCATATATCAAGTAAAGATTTCAACAGTTTGCACCCACATAGAAACACAAAGTGAAAAATACTGTTTGAGTACTCATTATAGCATTAAATCACAATGTACAGCACATTAAGGACAGAGATCCTACATGAGGAGTAAGTGCACAGTGACTCCTGTTGTTGAGTCAACTTCAATTTTCTTTATGCAACCTACATGATCCAATTAAATTAAACTTTTAAAAGAAGTCATTACAATGCTTACTTTGGGATATAGTGACAAAATGGAAAAAAATCGAAAAGGTACCAGTTGCACTTTTCTTAATTCTATACCCTTGGTCCTGAGCTACATTTCTCTGATCTGAGTAATCCTGCTCAGGATGTAACCTACAATATATCGATGACAACAATCCTTCTAGAATCAAGACTTGGCTGATGCTGAGACCCTATTATCAGTTGCTTGTTTTTACAAATGAAATGGTAAGGATTCAATTTGGGTCTTAAAGCATCTTCCTAAGATGTGCCTGGTAGCAACAATACCTTACTGCAGTTCAGCATTTCCTGAATATTCTCATTACCCTCACCTCCGCTCAAGACTTTTAGAATGAAGTTAACTTCTTGAGCCTAACTCATCTCTTTTCTTTAAGGGAGGCTTTTTTTTTTTTTGAAAAGATTTCATTTATTTATTTGAGAGGTAGAGTTACAGACAGTGAGAGGGAGACAGAGAGAAAGGTCTTCCTACCATTGGTTCACTCCCCAAATGGCCGCAATGTCTGGAGCTGTGCCAATCTGAAGCCAGGAGCCAGGAGCTTCCTCTAGGCCTTCCACATGGGTGCAGGGGCACAAAGACTCGGGCCATCTTCCACCACCCAGGCCGTAGCAGAGAGCTGGATGGGAAGAGGAGCAGCCAGGACTAGAACCAGCACTCATATGGGATGCTGGCGCAGCAGGCGGAGGAGAAACCTACTGCACCACAGCACTGGCCCCAGGTGGCTTTAAAAAAAAAAAAAAAAAAAAACTGGTTTAAGTACTTTATTTTGCAGGGACAAATTAGGCAGCTATAGAAATCAAACATATTTCTGGCCAGATCATGCTGAGTAATTCATATTCCTCTTTTATGCATTGTATATTCTGAACAAGAATGTTGACATAGCACATGCTTCTCTTTTTTTCAAAGAAGAGTAGAAGAGAAATCCTAACAGATTAATCAAATACAACCTCTGACAGAGAGCTAACTATTTCTATCATTCCCTCCTCTAAACAAGATTAGATGTTCAAAACTAACTTTAGGAAATAAAAGGTGTAAAAGATGGAAGTCAAAGGGTCAAGTATACTGAACAGACCCATTAAGTTAACTGTCATGACCAAGTTCCCTCTTCTATCCACAACTGCACTACCCAAGCTTCCTTCTCTGGGAGGAAGGTATATGGCCTCTGTATTACAAGTGGCATATGACCAAAAGTAGACAATCCATAGACTGATTAGCATAGTGTTTTATGGCTTGTTCCCAAAGATGAGGTGAGATCATTTTTCCACTCATGAAACACATAACTAGTAGAAAAATAAGAATTCACAAATGGGGAGCAAGGAATGATCAGAAAGAATTTGGAGCACTTCAGAATCCTAGAGCATGTAGTGCTGACAAAGCTTCTGAAATACCTGCTGCTGAAATCTTATGATTTAGATATAAAGCAACTCCAAATTTAAATTGAAAAAACATGAGTTGCTTGACCATCAGATTTCTAGATCTTTATTTTTTCAGATCTCTCACGTTCCTAATCCATGTTTGCCTTTACTTGAGAAGTGTTAACTGAATGACTTTGTATTCTATGTACTAAATAATCCTAAACAAATAGATAATTTAAGAATTCAGCTCAGCTCAACTTATATTTATTAAGAATTTCCTAGGTTCCAAGCTGTGTCCTAGATACTGCAGATGCAACGATGAATAGTTCGGTGATTGCTTCTTCTTCTTCTAGTTTCTCATTGTCCAGTAGAGAAAAGAGAAAATTTCTGCCCTGTATTATCTTTTATGTTCTCATCCTTGAGTTGGGCCTGTAGCAAACATTAGTTAATTTTATCTTCACATAAATTTGGTAAAAAAAAATTATTATCACTCAATGCATTAGGAAAAGAAGTTCTGAGAGGTTAATCAACTTTCCTAAGATCACAAAACTGGTAACAAGCAGAGAAAATATGCACTTAGTTGTTTTTATTTCACATTCAAGTCACCCTCACTACTCCTTATGGCCTTTCTCATAATAACAATCACTCATTGTATCTTCCATGTGCAACCATTTAATGTAAATTCCATGTACTAGATGTTTTGGATGTGTTGGTTTCATTTTATCCTCATGGACATATTCCAAACTATAACTAATTCTCTTCTATTGTATGTATAAAATAATAAAATAACATTGCAGACTCTTTACTAGAGTTAGCAAAGCATTGTGCTTGATAAAGTAGTTATCAAAACTGAAGACTGCACTTATTTCAGGAGTGTCTGGAAACAGTGGAGGAAATCCAACATGATTAGTTGGATTCTCTAGTTTCTCTTTGTGAAATGTTTTGTCTGTGTTCATTTGCACTTAATTTAATTGAAAACACCTTCAAGTTAGGTTCTGTATCTTAAACTTCCCAGGTATTCTCTAATAAAAATAAGTAGTCATAAAATTGAATTCCAACTCAAAATAGCAGTCTTATCTTAATCAGCATAGATTAGTGTCCTTATTGCAGGAAGAAGTCTATTATCCCAGAAAACTTAGATGGTACATTGGATTCTCATTGACTTTGTTATAAACGTAATTGATATAGGAAAGACATAGTACTCAAAAAATTTTATATGCTTTCTTGGTATCCATTTCTTGTCTTACGTATCTCAAAGAGAAGGGGTGAATTAAACTTAAATTTTAAAACGAATGAACAAGAAATTAATCAAGAGAATTCACAAAAGCCACTTAGAACACACACACACACATATGTCTTTTATTTACTACTTTAAATAGTGGCTATTTGGCAATATGTAAGTCAGGCACATCAATGAATATTCTGCTTCCCAAAACCATAAAAGGGCACTCTAGGAGCTCATGTATTTAATTACATCTTCCTCCATTTATCTCATAGTTGAACGAACATTATCTGCAAAATTATATTAAAGAAACATGTTTATGTAAGCTATTATTAGAAATCAATGCCACATATAATTCTCAAATGATGCCTCTTTTTAGTAAGAAATAACCAGAGAGATCAACTTACTTGATTCATTAAAACTAAAGGCAAAGAAATTTTACATTTTAATTAGTTCAGTTGCACTTAGGTGGGAGATTTTGTAATTTATATTTAAGTTTCTTGAAATATGGAAAATAATTCATAGATCACCAATTTGCTGCTCATAAGAAATTCCAGATTCTGAGGGATTAGAGTGGGGAAAGTTAGCTGACAGTATACAGTGTTGTCCTTTCTGTCAGGAAGCCTTCCTTTCCTCTCTGCCTCACTTCAGAATCCTAGAGCATGTAGTGCTGACAAAGCTTCCGAAATACCTGCTGCTGAAATCTTATGATTTAGATATAAATCAACTCCAAATGTAAATTGAAAAAATATGAGTTGCTTTATGAAGACTAATTTATTTCCACAACTGGTTTTGGTATTAACTCCTCCAGGAACTGCATGCTAACACTTCCTTCTCTCTCCGCTTTTCCACTTCTGGAGTGAAGTTACAAAATGATCACAGAACTTATTGCACTGTATGGTGATTGTTTTCTCATCTCATTCTCTCTTTGTCTCTCTCTCTCTGTATCTCTCTCTCTATGTCCCTCTCTCTCATTAGCCTGTGAGTTCTTAAAAGTTAAAAGCGTTTCTGGGGATGATGCTGTGGTGTAGCAGGTAAAACCACTGACTGCAATGCCAGCATCCCATATGGGCACCGGTTCAAGTCCCAGCTGTTCCACTTCCAATCCAGCTCTCTGCTATTAACTGGGAAAGCAGTAGAGGATGGCCCAAGTCCTTGGGCCCCTGCACCCATGTGTGATACCTGGGTGAAGCTCCTGGCTCCTGGCTTCAGATTGGCCCAGCTCCTGTTGTTGCACCCATTTGGGGAGTCAACCAGTAGTTGGAAGACTCTCTCTCTCTCTCTCTCTCTCTCTCTCTCTCTCTTTGCCTCCATCTGTGTAAGTCTGTCTTTCAAATAAATAATTAAATCTTTAATTATTTTGTTTCTTTTATCTGTTTCTCCATATGAAGAAATTACTGGAAGCTAGTGAAAATTTAATGATTTCCTATTAAATAAATGGAATGGTGATAAATGATTTGTCTAAGGTCATGTAGTTGATGACAGTTATGTTTGAATCCAAAGTTTTTTCCATGAATGTGTCATATTGTATTGTGATATATTTTCAAGATGATGTAAAAGATCCTTGTTGGCAAATCATAACATAAGCTCTGACTTTCAGGTATATCTTAAGGTCTTATATTATTTATTTATTTATTTTGACGGGCAGAGTTATACAGTGAGAGACAGAGAGAGACAGAGAGAAAGGTCTTCCTTTTTCTGTTGGTTCATCCCCCAAGTGGCTGCTACGGCCGGCTGGTGTGCTGCGCCGATCAAAAGCCAGGAGCCAGGTGCTTCCTCCTGGTCTCCCATGTGGGCGCAGGGCCCAAGCACTTGGGCCATCCTCCACTGCCTTCCCGGGGCCACAGCAGAGAGCTGTACTGGAAGAGGAGCAACCGGGACAGAATCCGGCTCCCCGACCAGGACTAGAGCCTGGGGTGTTGGTGGAGCAGGCAGAGGATTAGCCTACTGAGCTTCGGCACCAGCCCAAGGTATTGTATTTCAAAGACATTTTTTATGCTCTCTTCAACAAAGAAAAGACCAGGACTGGATAGATTCACTGCTGAATTCTACAAGACATTTAAAGAAGAACTAACTTCAATTCTTCTGAAGTTATTCAAAAAATTAAAAAGAGGGACTTCTCCCAAATTCTTTCTATGAAACCAGCATCACCTTAATTCCTAAAACTGAAAAAGATGCAACAGAGAAAGAATTACAGACCAAGTTCCTTGATGAACATAGACACAAAAATCCTCAACAAAATTCTGACCAATCAAATCCAACTATACATCAGAAGGATCATTCACCTTTTCCAACTGGGATTTATCCCTGGTATGCAGGGATGGGTCAGCATTCACAAATCAATCAATGTGATACATCAGATTAACAAATTGAGCAACAAAAATCATATAATTATCTCGATAGATGCAGAGAAAACATTTGACAAAATACAACACCATTTCATGATGAAAACACTAAGCAAATTGTGTGCAGAAGGAACATTCCTCAACACAATCAAGGCAATTTATGACACACCCATAGCCAGCATCATATTGAATGGGGAAAAGTTTGAAGCATTCCCACTGAGATCTGGTACCAGATAGGGATGTCCACTCGCACCATTGCTATTCAATATAGTCCTGGAAATTTTAGCCAGACCCATTAGGCAAGAAAAATGAATCAAAGGGATAGAAATTGCGAAGGAGGAAGTCAAACTATCCCTATTTGCAGATGACATGATTCTATATATAGGGGATCCAAAAGACTCCACTAAGTGCGTGTTTCAACTCATAGAAGAGTTTCATAATTTAGCAGGATATAAAGTAAATACAAAAAAATCAGCAGCCTTTGTAGACACAGACAACGCCATGGCTGGGAAAGAACTTCTAAGATCAATCTCATTCACAATAGCTAGCAAAATGTGGAAATCTTTACTTAACATACGCTAAATTGATCTTCTGTATATAAAGATAATTGAAAATTAATCGTGATGTGAAGGGGAAGGGGAGAGGGAGTGGGAGAGGGGAGCGTTGTGGGTGGGAGGGAAGACACGGTGGGGGAGGAGGCTATTGTGGTCCATAAGCTGTACTTTGGAAATTTATGCTCATTAAATAAATAAAAAAAAAGAAAAATCAAATACCTTGGAATAAATTTAACCAAGGATGTCAAAGAAAATGAAGAACATACAAAAAAAAAAATGGAAAAAATCTTCCATGTTCATGGATTGGAAGAATCAATATCATCAAAATGTCCATTCTTCTGAAAACAAGTTACAGATTCAATGTAATACCAATCAAAATACCAGACATTCTTCTCAGATCTAGAAAAAATGATGTTGAAATTCATATGGAGGCATAAGAGGCCTCAAATAGCTAAAACAATCTTATATAACAAAAACAAAGCTGGAGGCATCAAAATACCTGTGTTCAAGACATACTACAAGGCGCTTAAAATCAAAACAGCCTGGTACTGGTAAAATATGGATGGACAGACCAATGGAAAAGAATAGAAACACTGGAAATCAATCCAAATAACTACAACCAATTTATATTTGAACAATGAGCTAAAACCAATCCCTGGAGCAAGGACAGTCTCTTCAACAAATGGTGCTGGGAAAACTGGATCTCCACATGCAGAAGTATGAAGCAGGACTACTACCTTATACCTTACACAAAAATCCACTCGACATGGATTAAAGATATAAATATATGACCTAACACCGTCAAACTACTTGAGAATATTGGGGAAAACCTGGAAGACATTGGCACAGGCATTGAGTTATTGGAAAAGACCCCAGAGGCACAGGCAGTCAAAGCCAAAATTAACAAATGGGATTACTTCAAATTGAGAAGATTATGTACGGAAAAAGAAAAAGTCAGGAAAGTGAAGAGGTAGCCAAAAGAATAGGAGAAATTATTTGGAAACTATGCAACTGATAAAGGATTAATAACCAAGAATCTACAAAGAGATCAAGAAACGCCAAAACAACAAATCAAACAACCCAGTTAACAGATGGGCAAAGGATTGAAACAGATATTTTTTTTTTCTTTTTTTTAAAGATTTATTTATTTATTTGAAAGTCAGAGTTACACAGAGAGAGGAGAGGGAGAGAGAGAGGTCTTCACTCTCCAATTGGCCACGAGGGCAGGAGCTGCTCCAATTCGAAGACAGGAGCCAGGAGCTTCTTCCAAGTCTCCCATGCAAGTGCAGGGGTCCACAGACTTGGGCCATGTTCTACTGCTTTCCAAGGCCATAGCAGAGAGCTGGATTAGAAGTGAAACAGCTGGGCCTCGAACCAGTGCCCAAATGGATGCCAGCGCTTCAGGCCAGGGCATTAACCCTCTGCGCCACAGAGCCGGTCCCAGACTTTTTTTTTTTTTTTTTTTTTTTTTGAATAGGCAGAGTTAGTGAGAAAGAGAGACAGAGAGAAAGGTCTTCCTTCCATTGGTTCACCCCCCCAAATGGCCGCTTCAACTGGTCCACTGCAGCCGGCGCGCCACACCGATCCGAAACCAGAAGCCAGGTGCTGCCTCCTGGTCTCCCATGCAGGTGCTGGGCCCAAGCACTTGGGCCATCCTCCACTGCCTTCCTGGGCCACAGCAGAGAGCTGGACTGGCAGAGGAGCAACTGAGACAGAATCCAGCACCCCAACCTGGGCTAGAGCCCGGGGTGCCTGCGCTGCAGGCAGATATTAGCCTAGTGAGCCATGGCGCTGGCCTTCCACAGACATTTTTTTGAAAGAGAAAATCCAAATGGCCAACAGACACATGAAAAAAAATATTCAGGATCACTAGCTGTCAGGGAAATGCAAATCAAAATCACAACGGGGTTTCACCTCACCCTGGTTAGAATGGCTTCCATACAGAAATCAACAAACAAAAAATATTGGCGAGAATGTGGGGGAAAGGGTACCCTAATCCACTGTCTTTTTAATGTAAAATGGTAAAGCCACTATGGAATACAGTACAGAGATACTTCAAAAATCTGAATTTAGACCTACCATATGATCCAGCCATCCCTCTCCTGGGAATTTACCAAAGGGAACTAAAATCAGTAAACAAAAGATCTATCTGCACCTCCATGTTTATTGCAGCTCAATTCACAATAGCTATGGCATGGTATCAACCTAAATGCCCATCAACCGAAGAATGGACAAAGGAATTATAAGTTATATATACTATAGAATGCTACACAGTGGTAAAAAAAAATGAAATCTGGCCATTTGCAACAAAATGGAGGAATCTGGAAAACATAATACTTAGTGAAACAGGCCAGTCCCAAACGGACAAATATCGTGTTTTCCCTGATCTGTGAAAACTAATAGAGCTGTAGAAGTGAAATTGACACATGAGAAGCAATTACTTGAGCAGCCCTTGTATTGACTATGAGGACTCAGATTTTTTTTCTCTTCTTCATACTTTTTGTTGAACTCTTTACTTAACATAGAGTTAATCACATGTATATCAAGTAAATTGAAAATAGATATCAGTAAAAAATAGGAGGGGGAATAAGATGGAGGACATAGTCTATAACTGTAAAGCTGTATAGTTCTGTATACCTCACATCCCTGTGGACTTTAATTTTTTTTTTTTTTGACAGGCAGAGTGGACAGTGAGAGAGAGACAGAGAGAAAGGTCTTCCTTTACTGTTGGTTCACCCTCCAATGGCCACTGTGGCCGGTGCGCTGCGGCCAGTGTGCCGCGGCCAGTGCACTGCGCTGATCTGAAGGCAGGAGCCAGGTGCTTCTCCTGGTCTCCATGCGGGTGCAGGGCACAAGCAATTGGGCCATCCTCCACTGCACTCCCTGACCACAGCAGAGACCTGGACTGGAAGAGGAGCAACTGGGACAGAATCCTGCGCCCTGACCAGGACTAGAACCTGGTGTGCCAGCGCCGCAGGTGGAGGATTAGCCTATTGAGCCGCAGTGCCGGCCCGGACTTACTTCTACAGGTACAGTTTAAAAACTTGTCATGAGACTTCAAATCCCATTAAAATTGGTGGTAAAAATGCCATCTTAATAGTTAAAGTGATCATATTAAATGTTAAAGTGAAAACATAGATAGCATTAGGTGTTAAAGGGATCATCAAGTGTCTGGTAATAATAATAGAATTATGATCAAATGTGAGCAGAAATTGATCACTGGGACTAGTGAGATGGCATTGGTACATGCCACCCTGATGGGATTGAACTGGAATCCCCTGGTATGTTTCTAACTCTACCGTTTGAGGTAAGTCAGCTTGAGCATGTCCCGAATTGCACATCTCTTCCCTCTCTTATTCCCACTCTTATATTTAACAGTGATCACTTTTCAGTTAAGTTTCAACACTTGAGAATAACTGTGTATTCAACCAAAAGTATTAAGTAGAACAAACAAAAAAAAATACTAAGAGGGATAACGTATTAAGTTGTTCATCAACAGTCAGGGCAAGGGCTGATCAAGTCACCGTTTCTCATAGTGTTCATTTCACTTTAACAGGTTTCCTTTTTGGTGCTCAGTTAGTTGTCACCTATAAGGGAGAACAAGTGGTATTTGTCCCTTTGGGGTTGGCTTATTTCACTCAGCATAATGTTTTCCAAATTCCTAACAGGGATCACTTTTCTGTTAAAATTTAAACACCTAAGAATAATTGTGTGTTAAGTACAGAGTTGATCATAATGATAGGACTAAGAGCCAAAGGGAGCACATAAACAAGACTAGTGTCTATTAATACTAGCTGATAGAATAAAAAAATGGACAGAACGATACAACATGGGAAGTGAGATACACAGCAGACACATAGAATGGCAGATGCCCTAAACAGCACTCTGGCCTCAGAATCAGCCCTTAAGGCATTCGGATATGGCTAAAGAGCCCAGGAGAGTATTTCAGGCATGGAAAGCCAAGACACTCTGGCAAAAAAAAACAAAAAACAAAACAAAAAAAAAACACCTAAATGAAAGATCTCTGCAAGTGAGATCCCAGTGGAAAGAACTGGTCATCAAAGAAAGAGGTACCTTTCTCTGAAGGGAGCAGAGAACTTTCACTTTGACTATGACCTTGTCTAAATATGATCAGAGTCAGTGAACTCAAAAGGCTTCCATAGCCTTGGCAACTCATGACAAGAGCCTAGGGTGATTACTGATGCCATAAACAGAGTGTCAATTTGTTAAGTCAACAACAGGAGTCACTGTGCACTTACTCCTCATGTAGGATCTCTGTCCTTAATGTGCTGTACATTGTGATTTAATGCTATAATGAGTACTCAAACAGTATTTTTCACTTTGTGTTTCTATATGGGTGCAAACTGTTGAAATCTTTACTTGATATATGCTAAACTGATCTGTATATAAAGAGAATTGAAAATGAAGCTTGATGTGAATGGAAGGGGAGAGGGGGTGGGAAAGGGGAGGGTTGCGGGTGGGAGGGAAGTTACAGGGGGAAGCCATTGTAATCCATAAGCTGTACTTTGGAAATTTATATTCATTAAATAAAAGTTTAAAAAAATTATAATAGAATTAAAATGGAGGGAATGTCCAACATGAGAAGTAGTCCACACAGCAGACTCATAGAATGATAATTGCGTTAAGTAACACTCTGACATCAGAATCAGCCCTTATGGCAGTCAGATCACTGAAAAGCCCATGAGAGCATTTCAGGCATGGAAAGCTAAGACACTGTGGCAAAAAATATCTTACATGAAGAATCTCTGTGAGTAAGACCCCAGTGGAAAGAAGGGGCCATCAACCAAGGATGTACTTTTCTCTTAAGGGAGGAGAGAACTTCCACTTTGCTTATGGCCTTGTCTAATTACTGATGGAGTTGGTGGTCACAAAAGGCTTCCATAGCCTTGGCAGCTCATGGCAAGAGCATTGGATGATCATTGACTTCATAAATAAGAGTGTTAATAGTTATATTAACAATAGAAGTCACTTACTCCCCATGTAGGACCTCTCTCCCTAATGAGTTGTACTATGAGAATTAACTGCAAAACTTGTTATCCAACAGTACTTTATACATTATATGCTTGTGGGTGGTGCAAACTGTTCAACTCTTTACTTAGTATAAAGTTGATCTTCTGCATATAAAGTTAACTAAAATGAATCTTAAAGAAAATGAGATGGGAGAGGGAGTAGAAGGTGGGACAGGAGTGGGGGTGAGAGGGTGGGTATGGGGGGAAGACCCACTATATTCCTAAAGTTGTACCTATGAAATTTACATTCATTAAGTAAAAGCTATAAAAATAAAATTAAATAATTAAGACTAGTACAGGGAAAGAAGGAAATGAAGTACCATGCCTAATCACTATAAAAATCTTTTAGATTTCATCTGATGCACATTTATTTCTTCACACACTGTCACAAAACTCCATCATTTTACACATGATAAATGTGAGGCCCAGAGAGAATTCTAGGCAAATGCTTAAGACCACACATTAATTTATAGGCAGGGCCATGACAGGAACTCTGGTGTCTCAAAGTACTAACAATATGATCTGTTGTTGTGCAAATCTT